>NC_080047.1:22304472-22326972 GCF_026212465.1 Amaranthus tricolor
CATTTGTATGTTTTCTTGCAATTTCGTGCAATTTTCTTGAATGATCAACCACGAATTAGGGCATTCCAACGATTTGTATGCTTATTTGTATACAACTATTGTATAAAACTGTGATGATTTGTTTGTTTGATGCTTTCTACTTCAAACTGTGCTGCTTTTACAAAAACTTTGATGCTTTTTTGTATAAAACTGTGATGCTTTGTTTGTTTGATGCTTTCTACTTCAAACTGTGCTGCTTTTACAAAAAACTTTGATGCTTATTGTATAAAACTGTGATGCTTTTTGTTTGTATGATTTCTACTTCAAACTGTGCTGCTTTTACAAAAAACTTTGATGCTTTTTTGATAAAACTGTGATGTTTTTGTTTGTATGCTTTCTATTTCAAACTTTGATGCTTATTTGTATAAAATTGTGATGCTTTGTTTGTTTGATGATTTTGTGTATGATGAATTTTCCTTATTTGTATGCTTATTTGTATGAATTTTCCTTATTTGTATAAAACTGTGTATGCTTATTTGTATAAAACTGTGATGCTTATTTGTATGCTTTTGTGTATGATCAACCATGAATTTTCCTTCTATTTTCTGCGATTTCATTTGTACGCTTTCTTGCAATTTCGTGCAATTTTCTTGAATGATCAACCACGAATTAGGGCATTCCAACGATTTGTATGCTTATTTGTATACAACTATTGTATAAAACTGTGATGCTTTGTTTGTTTGATGCTTTCTACTTCAAACTGTGTTGCTTTTACAAAAACTTTGATGCTTTTTTGTATAAAACTGTGATGCTTTGTTTGTTTGATGCTTTCTACTTCAAACTGTGCTGCTTTTACAAAAAACTTTGATGCTTATTGTATAAAACTGTGATGCTTTTTGTTTGTATGATTTCTACTTCAAACTGTGCTGCTTTTACAAAAAACTTTGATGCTTTTTTGATAAAACTGTGATGTTTTTGTTTGTATGCTTTCTATTTCAAACTTTGATGCTTATTTGTATAAAATTGTGATGCTTTGTTTGTTTGATGATTTTGTGTATGATGAATTTTCCTTATTTGTATGCTTATTTGTATGAATTTTCCTTATTTGTATAAAACTGTGTATGCTTATTTGTATAAAACTGTGATGCTTATTTGTATGCTTTTGTGTATGATCAACCATGAATTTTCCTTCTATTTACTGCGATTTCATTTGTATGCTTTCTTGCAATTTCGTGCAATTTTCTTGAATGATCAACCACGAATTAGGGCATTCCAACGATTTGTATGCTTATTTGTATACAACTATACAAATAAGCATACTTATTTGTATGCTTTCTACTTCAAACTGTACTGCAATTACAAAAAACTTTGATGCTTTTTTGTATAAAACTGTGATGTTTTTGTTTGTATGCTTTCTATTTCAAACTTTGATGCTTATTGTATAAATCTGTGATGCTTTGTTTGTTTGATGCTTTCTACTTCAAACTGTGCTGCTTTTACAAAAAACTTTGATGCTTATTGTATAAAACTGTGATGCTTTTTGTTTGTATGATTTCTACTTCAAACTGTGCTGCTTTTACAAAAAACTTTGATGCTTTTTTGATAAAACTGTGATGTTTTTGTTTGTATGCTTTCTATTTCAAACTTTGATGCTTATTTGTATAAAATTGTGATGCTTTGTTTGTTTGATGATTTTGTGTATGATGAATTTTCCTTATTTGTATGCTTATTTGTATGAATTTTCCTTATTTGTATAAAACTGTGTA
This sequence comes from Amaranthus tricolor, assembly GCF_026212465.1. Lineage (NCBI taxonomy): Eukaryota > Viridiplantae > Streptophyta > Magnoliopsida > Caryophyllales > Amaranthaceae > Amaranthus > Amaranthus tricolor. The sequence continues at coordinate 22,306,218 of NC_080047.1, forward strand.
TGCTTATTTGTATAAAACTGTGATGCTTATTTGTATGCTTTTGTGTATGATCAACCATGAATTTTCCTTCTATTTACTGCGATTTCATTTGTATGCTTTCTTGCAATTTCGTGCAATTTTCTTGAATGATCAACCACGAATTAGGGCATTCCAACGATTTGTATGCTTATTTGTATACAACTATACAAATAAGCATACTTATTTGTATGCTTTCTACTTCAAACTGTACTGCAATTACAAAAAACTTTGATGCTTTTTTGTATAAAACTGTGATGTTTTTGTTTGTATGCTTTCTATTTCAAACTTTGATGCTTATTGTATAAAACTGTGATGCTTTGTTTGTTTGATGCTTTCTACTTCAAACTGTGCTGCTTTTACAAAAACTTTGATGCTTTTTTGTATAAAACTGTGATGCTTTGTTTGTTTGATGCTTTCTACTTCAAACTGTGCTGCTTTTACAAAAAACTTTGATGCTTATTGTATAAAACTGTGATGCTTTTTGTTTGTATGATTTGTACTTCAAACTGTGCTGCTTTTACAAAAAACTTTGATGCTATTTTGATAAAACTGTGATGTTTTCGTTTGTATGCTTTCTATTTCAAACTTTGATGCTTATTGTATAAATCTGTGATGCTTTGTTTGTTTGATGCTTTCTACTTCAAACTGTGCTGCTTTTACAAAAAACTTTGATGCTTATTGTATAAAACTGTGATGCTTTTTGTTTGTATGATTTCTACTTCAAACTTTGATGCTTTTTTGATAAAACTTTGATGCTTTTTTGATAAAACTGTGATGTTTTTGTTTGTATGCTTTCTATTTCAAACTTTGATGCTTATTTGTATAAAATTGTGATGCTTTGTTTGTTTGATGATTTTGTGTATGATGAATTTTCCTTATTTGTATGCTTATTTGTATGAATTTTCCTTATTTGTATAAAACTGTGTATGCTTATTTGTATAAAACTGTGATGCTTATTTGTATGCTTTTGTGTATGATCAACCATGAATTTTCCTTCTATTTACTGCGATTTCATTTGTATGCTTTCTTGCAATTTCGTGCAATTTTCTTGAATGATCAACCACGAATTAGGGCATTCCAACGATTTGTATGCTTATTTGTATACAACTATACAAATAAGCATACTTATTTGTATGCTTTCTACTTCAAACTGTACTGCAATTACAAAAAACTTTGATGCTTTTTTGTATAAAACTGTGATGTTTTTGTTTGTATGCTTTCTATTTCAAACTTTGATGCTTATTGTATAAAACTGTGATGCTTTGTTTGTTTGATGCTTTCTACTTCAAACTGTGCTGCTTTTACAAAAACTTTGATGCTTTTTTGTATAAAACTGTGATGCTTTGTTTGTTTGATGCTTTCTACTTCAAACTGTGCTGCTTTTACAAAAAACTTTGATGCTTATTGTATAAAACTGTGATGCTTTTTTTTTGTATGATTTGTACTTCAAACTGTGCTGCTTTTACAAAAAACTTTGATGCTATTTTGATAAAACTGTGATGTTTTCGTTTGTATGCTTTCTATTTCAAACTTTGATGCTTATTGTATAAATCTGTGATGCTTTGTTTGTTTGATGCTTTCTACTTCAAACTGTGCTGCTTTTACAAAAAACTTTGATGCTTATTGTATAAAACTGTGATGCTTTTTGTTTGTATGATTTCTACTTCAAACTGTGCTGCTTTTACAAAAAACTTTGATGCTTTTTTGATAAAACTGTGATGTTTTTGTTTGTATGCTTTCTATTTCAAACTTTGATGCTTATTTGTATAAAATTGTGATGCTTTGTTTGTTTGATGATTTTGTGTATGATGAATTTTCCTTATTTGTATGCTTATTTGTATGAATTTTCCTTATTTGTATAAAACTGTGTATGCTTATTTGTATAAAACTGTGATGCTTATTTGTATGCTTTTGTGTATGATCAACCATGAATTTTCCTTCTATTTACTGCGATTTCATTTGTATGCTTTCTTGCAATTTCGTGCAATTTTCTTGAATGATCAACCACGAATTAGGGCATTCCAACGATTTGTATGCTTATTTGTATACAACTATACAAATAAGCATACTTATTTGTATGCTTTCTACTTCAAACTGTACTGCAATTACAAAAAACTTTGATGCTTTTTTGTATAAAACTGTGATGTTTTTGTTTGTATGCTTTCTATTTCAAACTTTGATGCTTATTGTATAAAACTGTGATGCTTTGTTTGTTTGATGCTTTCTACTTCAAACTGTGCTGCTTTTACAAAAACTTTGATGCTTTTTTGTATAAAACTATGATGCTTTGTTTGTTTGATGCTTTCTACTTCAAACTGTGCTGCTTTTACAAAAAACTTTGATGCTTATTGTATAAAACTGTGATGCTTTTTGTTTGTATGATTTGTACTTCAAACTGTGCTGCTTTTACAAAAAACTTTGATGCTATTTTGATAAAACTGTGATGTTTTCGTTTGTATGCTTTCTATTTCAAACTTTGATGCTTATTGTATAAATCTGTGATGCTTTGTTTGTTTGATGCTTTCTACTTCAAACTGTGCTGCTTTTACAAAAAACTTTGATGCTTATTGTATAAAACTGTGATGCTTTTTGTTTGTATGATTTCTACTTCAAACTGTGCTGCTTTTACAAAAAACTTTGATGCTTTTTTGATAAAACTGTGATGTTTTTGTTTGTATGCTTTCTATTTCAAACTTTGATGCTTATTTGTATAAAATTGTGATGCTTTGTTTGTTTGATGATTTTGTGTATGATGAATTTTCCTTATTTGTATGCTTATTTGTATGAATTTTCCTTATTTGTATAAAACTGTGTATGCTTATTTGTATAAAACTGTGATGCTTATTTGTATGCTTTTGTGTATGATCAACCATGAATTTTCCTTCTATTTACTGCGATTTCATTTGTATGCTTTCTTGCAATTTCGTGCAATTTTCTTGAATGATCAACCACGAATTAGGGCATTCCAACGATTTGTATGCTTATTTGTATACAACTATACAAATAAGCATACTTATTTGTATGCTTTCTACTTCAAACTGTACTGCAATTACAAAAAACTTTGATGCTTTTTTGTATAAAACTGTGATGTTTTTGTTTGTATGCTTTCTATTTCAAACTTTGATGCTTATTGTATAAAACTGTGATGCTTTGTTTGTTTGATGCTTTCTACTTCAAACTGTGCTGCTTTTACAAAAACTTTGATGCTTTTTTGTATAAAACTGTGATGCTTTGTTTGTTTGATGCTTTCTACTTCAAACTGTGCTGCTTTTACAAAAAACTTTGATGCTTATTGTATAAAACTGTGATGCTTTTTTTTTGTATGATTTGTACTTCAAACTGTGCTGCTTTTACAAAAAATTTTGATGCTATTTTGATAAAACTGTGATGTTTTCGTTTGTATGCTTTCTATTTCAAACTTTGATGCTTATTGTATAAATCTGTGATGCTTTGTTTGTTTGATGCTTTCTACTTCAAACTGTGCTGCTTTTACAAAAAACTTTGATGCTTATTGTATAAAACTGTGATGCTTTTTGTTTGTATGATTTCTACTTCAAACTGTGCTGCTTTTACAAAAAACTTTGATGCTTTTTTGATAAAACTGTGATGTTTTTGTTTGTATGCTTTCTATTTCAAACTTTGATGCTTATTTGTATAAAATTGTGATGCTTTGTTTGTTTGATGATTTTGTGTATGATGAATTTTCCTTATTTGTATGCTTATTTGTATGAATTTTCCTTATTTGTATAAAACTGTGTATGCTTATTTGTATAAAACTGTGATGCTTATTTGTATGCTTTTGTGTATGATCAACCATGAATTTTCCTTCTATTTACTGCGATTTCATTTGTATGCTTTCTTGCAATTTCGTGCAATTTTCTTGAATGATCAACCACGAATTAGGGCATTCCAACGATTTGTATGCTTATTTGTATACAACTATACAAATAAGCATACTTATTTGTATGCTTTCTACTTCAAACTGTACTGCAATTACAAAAAACTTTGATGCTTTTTTGTATAAAACTGTGATGTTTTTGTTTGTATGCTTTCTATTTCAAACTTTGATGCTTATTGTATAAAACTGTGATGCTTTGTTTGTTTGATGCTTTCTACTTCAAACTGTGCTGCTTTTACAAAAACTTTGATGCTTTTTTGTATAAAACTGTGATGCTTTGTTTGTTTGATGCTTTCTACTTCAAACTGTGCTGCTTTTACAAAAAACTTTGATGCTTATTGTATAAAACTGTGATGCTTTTTGTTTGTATGATTTGTACTTCAAACTGTGCTGCTTTTACAAAAAACTTTGATGCTATTTTGATAAAACTGTGATGTTTTCGTTTGTATGCTTTCTATTTCAAACTTTGATGCTTATTGTATAAATCTGTGATGCTTTGTTTGTTTGATGCTTTCTACTTCAAACTGTGCTGCTTTTACAAAAAACTTTGATGCTTATTGTATAAAACTGTGATGCTTTTTGTTTGTATGATTTCTACTTCAAACTTTGATGCTTTTTTGATAAAACTGTGCTACTTCAAACTTTGATGCTTATTGTATAAAACTGTGATGCTTTTTGTTTGTTTGATGCTTTCTACTTCAAACTGTGATGCTTTCTACTTCAATTTATACACATGTTTTTTATTTTTGTTTACTAGAAATATGGTAGTTACTCGAAATTCTGCACAAGTTGAAGAACCAATAATAGCAGATCCTCAAGGTATGCCAAGTACACGAGGGAAAAGAATAAAAATTGTTGCCTCAAAAAAGAAAAGGTAAGTCTTGTTTAAAAAGAAAATGTTGCTTTCTTTTTATAAAATGTGATGCTGTATTCATAAAATTGTGATGCTTCAGTGTTGAAGTAGCTGCAATAGTAGAAGAAAATCATGAAGAGGAACAACCTTTCCCAAAAACAAAAAATCTGTTGCTTCCAAAAAGAAACAGTAAGTTTTATGTTTGTTTTTAATTGTGATGCTTTTCTTAATACAATGTGATGCTTTTCAACAAAAAAAACTGTTGCTTCATTTACAGAATGTGATGCTTTTTATAAAAAATTGTGATGTCTATCAGAACGAATGTGATGCTTTTCTTAATACTTCATTTTATGTTTTTTAGAGTTCAAGTAGTTGTTGCTGCGGGAATGGAAGAAGAACCTCGATTAGCAATAACTAAATGAGAAAGTGTACAAATCGTTTCTTCTACAACAATTCCAAAAAAGAAGTAAGTTATAGATGTAGATGCTTTTTTTTGAGTAAAACTGTAATTCTTTCTACATAAAATTGTGATGCTTTTCTACAACAATTATGAATATACAATTTTGATGGGTTACAGGAGAGAAGGTCAACTTCATATGCTCTCATCTCCTTCTCAAATGGTTTCTTTGTGTGATAAATTGAATGATAATCCAAGGACTGCGGTGAAAGAAATTGGTTTTGAAGGATTGCTTTTGTTGAGAATTAAGATGTCTTATCATGGTATGGCTAAGTACTTTATCAACCAATACGATGTCAGTACTTCAGTTTTCATAGTCAATCAAAACTGCAAGTACACTATAACTGAGTATGATGTCTGCGATATTTTTGGCTTGCCATTAACTGTTAATGATGTTATCAAACAAACTAATTCAAATGAAGATATTTCTGAGTATGATTTATTTGAGGAGTGGCAACAAAAACTTGATTGTGTTGGGACTAAGGATATATCTGCTGAACAACTACTTTCCAAAATGTTGTTGGACTTAACTGATGGAGGCGATGATTTTAAAAGGTTTTTTGTAATGTATGCTTTTATCACATTTTTGGCTCCCAATTCACACCGAACTGTTGATCATAGTTTGCTTAAACCATTAGTTGATGTTAAGGAGATAAAAAATCTTAACTGGTGTGGTTTAGTGTTTGATAGGTTTAGAAATGGCTTGGAGAGATGCCAAACAAAAAATTTGAAAAATATTCCTTCATGTCTAGCCATATTAGAAATTTGCTTTTACCATCGAGTTAGCTCTCTAGGTATTTTTCCATCATCAAGGTTGCCCTTAATCCAACATTGGACTTATGAGACTTTGAAAAAAAGGGCACAACTTGAGTTGAAGGCTAGATCCTTTGGACTGGGTGATTTCGATGGAGACACATACCCAGTTTCAAAGAAATTAAGAAAAAAATCGCATGATGATGAGGTGGAGCTAGAAGAAAATGGGATGTATCTCAAGATCCCTATTCCCGATGGCTTGTTGGCATCTTCTGATCAAAAAATTCATGATACAGCTGGTGATGTAAGTAATATTATTTTTAACATTTAATTTTTTATAAAAACAACCAGTAGCACATTTTAAACTATAAAATAGCAGTTTTTTTTATAAGAAGTTTAAATTGAACTGTTTTTTGTTAATATATTCTTTTTATTAAGGAGCTTATGGAGGAAGTTAGCAAGATGAAGAGAAACATGGAAATTGTTACTCAACATCATCTATCGAGACTCTTGAAGTTAAAAGCAAAAGGCAATCAAGCACAAGATGTCGGACAATCATCAAACTCTCCAACACTATCGCAATGGTATTCAGACCCAAAAGTGATGGAGGAGATTGATGAGATTATGAACAGGATAAGAGTTGTTAAAAGACGAACAGCTGACATCGACTTACCAAGCTTTGACCTGGGAATATCAAATCTTGAGAAAACACCTTCACCAGCACCGAAATTGATTGCGAAGAAGAGAGGAAAGAAAAAAATTTGAGTTTGTGTTTTCATTCCATGACAAAACTGTGATGATTCAACAAATATATGTTATGAATTTGTACTTCAAACTGTGATGTAAACATCATCAAACTGTGATGATGTGTTGACGTGTGATGTTTTGTATGATGCTTTATACTTCAAACTTTGCTACTTCAAATAGTTTATTTTGCATCTGACTGCTTAAGTAACTATTTGTAATCATAAGTTTTGGTACTTATGTAGGTACTTCAAATGATAATGTTTTGTAGGTACTTCAAATGCTTTATACTTAAGTAACTGACTGCTTAAGTCTATTCATCATAAGTTTTGGTAATCACTAATGATGTTCATCATAACTATTTGTTTTATACAAATCGTAAACTATTTGTTTTGGTAATCAAACAAACAAAGCATCACAATTTTATACCAAAAAGCATCAAAGTTTTTTGAAAAAGCAGCACAGTTTGAAATAGTGTATTATTTGCCACTTAATGGAATTCTACCTCCCTGCATTTGTACATTTCTTTTTTGTTTATATATATTTCTTTCATTATTACAAAAATTTACTTCTACCATTTCATATATCATGTGATGCTTTTTGGAAGCAACAGATTTTATGAATACAGCTGTATCATTCAATACATCATCTTCTACCATTTCATATATGATGTGTTACATTTATAAACGTGTGATGCTTTTCACATAAAATCGTGATGCTTTCAACAAAAACTGTGATAATTTCAACAGAATATTTGTGATAAATTGAATGATAATGACATTAAAAATAAATTAGTCTACAAATAACTAATTCTAACAATTACAATGTTAAAATAAACAGATATTTGTCTAAAGGCAATTATCCTCTTCATAAAATACAACCTACTAATGTTAAAATAAACAGAAAGTAATCTACATACTACTAATACTAATGATTAGACTATTTCTCTAGAGAATCGATCATAAATTAGTTTACACTTTGCAACTGCTACACAACCCCAAATATAATTGTTCTTCTGAAGCAGGGATTCAATCATTTACCACTGTATTTCATAAAACAAGTCACCTGCAAGATTCAGTGAACAAATATATATGTTAAATGTCTAAATGTGGAAAACAGAAACGATAGTATCACTATTTATCAAAAGAAAGTACCAACATAAAATTCAAGAGGTAACATGTAACAGACCGTTTTTCTTAATCTTAAATATTTTGACAAATTCAATAATCGTTTCGTTTTATTATTTTCTTTTTAATGCCATTTCGAAATTTTATTCCAATCGTTTTTAAGTTCTCGATTTTCTTTTATATATAATTTATTTCTCTTAAAATAAATTACCTAAATATTAGGTCTAGCTAAATTACCTACAATAACTTAATCTTTTTATTTCCTATATTAAATTATGATTAAAAATAAAAATATATACAATAATAATAATAATAATTTTTAAAAAAAAAAAAAAAAAAAATCTGGAAGTTGGCGGCAAGCAATGCTAGGTGGCCTAAGTTTAGTTAATCTTATCTTTAGATAAAACCAAGAAAGTAAAAAAAAATCTTAGAGTTAAAAATTAATTACTTGCCCATGAAGGATAAGGAAAATAATTAAAATAATAAAATCTTGAGCCTATAAATACACCAAAGAACCGTGGGTAAAGGAAGAATAAAATAGGAGAAGGAAAAAAAAAAATTATTATTATTAATTCATAAGAGCTAATTCCTAAAAAAATTATAAAAACCCTAGAAAAATTCCTGAAAATTCTCAAAAATTTTCTAATAATAGTATTTAGTGTTAATTATAGAAATTCAAGGGGAGGAAGCAAATATTGTGGCTAAAACTTCTACAACAAAAGAAATTGGTTAATAGTAAATTATTAAAGGTATAAATTCTTACATATATTTATTTACATGAAATTATGCCCATAAATTTTTATATGTGTTTATTATATTTAAATTTCATTTTCTGCAAATTTTGGTGAATTAATTCGTTGTAATTTAATTTATATGATTTATTCTTTGAATTGCCAAAAACCGCAAAATCTGAAATAATTTAAATTAAAATAGTAAATATTAATATTTTTAAACGAAATTTTTTCTGTACATATATATATATATGAGATATAGATTGTGTGTTAATTTCGTGAAATATTATTGAGTATAAATATTATTATTAATTTTTTCTAAAAAACAAAACCGCAAAATCTGAAATAATTTTAATTAAAATAGTAAACATTAATATTTTTAAACGAAAATTTTTCTGTACATATATATATATATATATATATGAAATATAAGTTGTGCATTAATTTCGTGAATTATAGTTGAGTATAAATATTATTATTAATTTTTGCTTAAAAAAAACGCATTAAATAAGAAAATTCATAAATTGGTTAAAAATAAATAATTCTGGAAAAAAAAATAATTTATTTTAGTGTTACTGTATTTTCATTTCATTTAAATTATTTTTTTTGTAAAATTTTGTGATATTGAAATTTTAAAGAAATAAATTAATAATCTAAATTGTTATTGTAGGCAAAAAGAAAGAAAAATGAAAATAATAATTAAAATTAATTTATTTTGGTGAATAAGAATATACACCAACTCAATTAATAATAAGTTATTTATTTTAAAATATTTCATGTAGATTTTAATCTTAAGGAAATTAATTATTCATGTATTAAATCTAAAAATAAGTTATTAAGAAAATAATGAAGCATAATTGAAATTTATTTATAAATAAATACGAAAGACCCATTTGGTTTTGATTTTAATAGTAATAAATGATTATTTGTATGTAAGTCGTAATGAATTTATTTCTATTGTATGTTATTGTAATGTTGCATTTATATGAAAACAGTAACATGATAATAAAAAGGCTTGATAGTAAGGAAATGCCGAACCATGCTTCCGGCATGTAAAAAAACGTGGGACGTGTTTTCCGGCACGTAAAATACGGCGAACACAGTAAGGTTGTTTAACCTGATCTGTGGCTCGAGCAACATTATACTGGAGGAGTGACGACTCCCACTAAGTTAGGGGTTTTGGTTTACCTCACCCTAACAGGCCCTTACATATATCAAACAAAGATCATATGTGTTGCATTCATTAAATAAATAATCGGATTCCATGCCCTAACACTCAAGCAGAAGTGTTAGTAAATCACGCCCTGGTACTCAAGCAGAAGGACCAGAAGTTTAATATATATAAATGAATCTAATATAAAAATGAATTCCCTACAATACATAAGATACCTTGCATATTATTCATTGTGATGCACTTATTTTTGCATATTATTTGTTGCAATGCATATATTCTCTATACTTGCATAATTACGGTAAGTTTCTATACTCGGTTTTTTTTAAAGCTGACCGATTTCCATCGGTTGTTCCCATATTTCGGGAGCAGATGCTGCAGGTAACTTTACATGAAGTTATTAAGAAGCTATTGTATTGTTTATGTGAGATTAGGATATTATAAGTATGTAGTTTATATTACGGGTATGTAAAGACGATAATTATGTATTAAAGAAAGATGTAATACGTAAAATTATATTTTAATGATTTAAGTTTTCCTTGTTTTTTTTTTGAAAATTCTGTTTTGTTTTGTTTCTTTTTCGCAATAATCACGGTTCGATAGACTTCCGCTTAGCATTACTTACTATATTTTATAATAAACCTACATTGGAAAAAGAACGATCCGTTACACTTGGTATCAGAGCCAACGTTATTCGAATGGTCGGATCTTCTTATCCGATACTAGGAAACACCGTGATAAATTACATTTTGAAAAAAAAAAAAATAAATTAAAATTAGTATTTTAAATGAAATTTGTTTTATGTGTTTTCTGTGCTTAAAAAAAATATGTGATTTGCAATTTAAAATGTAGCTAACGCAACACTTCCCTACTTTATTGAAGATGCCAAGAGGTGGTGGTAGAGGATGTATCGCAAGAAGTGAACCTCAAGAGACGAGGAATGATTTTGCTGATGACACGACCCAGGATGCAAGAGTTCAGGCTCTGGAAAATCAGTTAAGAATGATGGAAAGGAATAATGAGAGGCTGCTGAACTTAATGGAGAAGCAGATGAGTCGTTTCCATGAAGATGATGAGGGGAAATTTTATAAGAGATTGTCTAGTCATCAACCTCCAAAATATGATGGAGAACCTGATCCAGTTCGCTTTGAGGATTGGATTGCAGAAATGGAGAAACTGTTGGAGGCTATAAACTGCCCGTCAAGGATGAAAGTGAAATTAGCCGCATTCTACTTAACAGGCACTGCTGAATTATGGTGGAGGACTGTAAAACAAACCGCCATAGATTCTACTTGGGAAGAATTTATAAAGAAGCTTCGTGATCAATTTTACCCACCCTCGCTTCAGAGAAAGAAAGAGAATGAATTCTTGTTTCTAAGACAGGGAACTATGTCAGTGATCGAGTACGCAAGTAAGTTCAGAGAGCTGGCTAGATTCGCTACCGAAATTGTGATCTCTGATCGGGGCAAGGCGATTAGATTTTTCGAAGGTCTGAACCTCAGGATCCAAAAAGGCACTCCTAGATATCAAGATTTTGATGATTTGTACAATCAAGCCTTGGAGTACGAGCGTATTTTGGAAAAAAAAAGACGGGTTTAATAAAAGAAAGAATGAATCTAGTGGGGGCAGTAGGTACAAGAAGGCCAGGAATGAGGGGAAGAAGCCGTTTCAGACTGTAGCAAGGCCGACACAGTGGAAATGTAGGTTATGTGGAAAAGATCATCGAGGCCGAAACTGTAATGGGAAGATTGTATGCTACAAGTGTCACAAGGAGGGACATCTGGCTAATAACTGTGGGGAAACGTTCAATCTGAGCAAAACAACATCAGAAGCTGCAGGAAACAGAGCATTTGGCAATCAGAGGAATGAGACTAAAGCATTAGTAGGCCTGCATGCAATTGGAGATCATTATGATGGTTTACACCAGGAGTTTGAAGTTGAAGGTAAAGTAATTTCTGGAAAATTTCCTGTTGGTAATTTTACGGCAAATGTTTTGTTTGATTGTGGAGCGGATAGGTCTTTTATTTCCAGTGCTTTTCTCCGCATATCTTCTATTTCTTTAAAACCTCAAAAATCCCACTTGTGTATCAACTTACCTGATGGTACACCTTACCTGTGTGATCGTATCTTTTATGATTTTCCATTGGAGATTTGTGGGAATCTTTTACCAACTGACTTAATTCAATTCGATTTGGGAACATTTGATATCATTTTCGGTATGGATTGGTTGGAGAAATATTCAGCGGAGATTTTGTGTAAGGAAAAGGTTGTTAAAATAAAAACTCCCGAGGGAACAAAGTGTATTCGGAAGAACTCAAGATCTCAGCTAGAGACAATTTCTGTAATTCAAGCATCACAAATGATAAGACAAGGAGATGAAGGGTTCTTATGTTATGTTACTACTGAAGAAGTAAAACCTAAACCTAGTTTGCAAGAAACCCCGATCGTGCAAGAATATTCTGATGTGTTTCCTGAAGAATTACCCGGTATACCTCCAAGAAGAGAAGTAGACTTCCATATTGACCTTATTCCTGATATCACCCCTATTTCTAAAACTCCTTACCGTTTTGCTCCAGCTGAATTGGCTGAGCTGAAAAAGCAGCTAGATGAATTGCTGGAAAAAGGTTTCATTCGACCTAGCGTTTCACCATGGGGAGCTCCGGTCCTCTTTGTCAGAAAGAAAGATGGGAGTATGAGGCTATGCATTGATTATCGGGAGATCAATAAGATTACCATCAAGAATCGTTATCCTTTGCCAAGGATAGACGACCTTTTTGATCAGTTAGGGGGAGCAAGGGTCTTTTCGAAGATAGATTTGAGGTCTGGTTATCATCAATTGAGGATTGCTGAAGAAGATATTCCTAAGACTGCATTCAGAACCAGATATGGGCACTATGAGTTTCTAGTAATGCCATTTGGTCTAACGAATGCTCCAGCAGCATTTATGGACCTCATGCAAAGATATTTCAACCCTTACCTGGATAAGTTTGTGGTTGTGTTTATTGATGATATATTGGTGTATTCGAAGAATGAAGAGCAACATGAGCAGCACTTAAGGATAGTTTTAGAGAAGTTGAGAAAGGAGAAACTTTATGGCAAGTTTAGTAAATGTGAATTTTTGTTAGAGAACATATCTTTCTTAGGGCACGTTGTTTCGAAAGATGGAAATTCTGTTGACCTTGAAAAGATTAGAGCAGTGATGGAATGGCCGAATCAAAAGAGTGTTACTGAAGTAAGAAGTTTCTTAGGCTTGGCAGGCTATTACAGGAAGTTTGTGGAAAATTTTTCTAAAATTGCCCGACCGTTGTTTGAGTTGCTTAAAAAGGGAGTTCGGTTTCAGTGGGGCGAGAAGCAGAGTAAATCATTAGAAGAGCTTAAAAGGAGACTTACGACGGCACCTGTGTTGATCATGCCCGACTGTGGGAAAGCATTTGAGGTATATTGTGATGCATCGAAGGAAGGTTTGGGATGTGTGCTAATGCAAGAAGGCAAAGTAGTAGCTTATGCGTCAAGGCAATTAAGGCCACACGAGTTGAATTATCCAGTACACGACATTGAACTAGCAGCTGTAATTTTTGCTCTGAAGTTATGGAGACATTATCTCTATGGAGTACCATGCAAGATCTTCACTGATCATAAAAATTTGAAATATGTCTTCACTCAGAAGGAGCTGAATATGCGACAAAGGCGGTGGCTGGAAATCATTAAAGACTTTGAAGTTGACATAAATTATCATCCCGGAAAAGCAAACAAAGTGGCAGATGCATTGAGCAGAAGACCGAGGATATTTGTAAATGCTATAATGAGGTACCTTGGGAATTATACCGAGAAATCCAGAAGTTAGATCTAGAAATTGTTAATCACTATCAAGTTGTTGAATATTTGGGAGCAATGACTATACAACCGACTTTGTTCGAAAGAATTATAGAAGCACAACAAGAAGATCCCGAGATAATCGAGTTAATCATTCGAGTTCAAAGAAAAGAGACAAAAGCGTTCGAAGTGGGTGAGAAAGGTGAACTAAGAATGAACGGGAGATTGTGTATACCAGACAACACAGAGTTGAAAAAAGAGATTTTGAAGGAAGGACACCAAGGAATGTTTCACTTACACCCTGGTAGAGATAAAATGATTGAAGAATTAAGGAAATTATTTTGGTGGAAAGGTATGAGGAAAGATGTAGCTGATTTTGTATCTCGATGCTTGATATGCCAGAAGGTGAAATTTGAAAGGGAGAAGAGTTCTGGACTACTTCAACCACTAGAAATTCCTGAGTGGAAATGGGATTCCGTATCCATGGATTTTGTAGTTGGATTACCAAGAACGCAACGAGGAAATGACACAATTTGGGTAATAGTTGACAGATTGACCAAAGTTGCAAGGTTCCTGCCAATAAAGGGAACATGGTCAGTAAAACAATTGGCTGATGCTTATGTTCGAGAAATTGTAAGATTACATGGAGTACCGAGAACAATTGTGTCTGACAGAGACCCAAAATTTTTGTCTCGATTTTGGGAAAAGTTGCAAGAAGCATTCGGATCGAAGCTATGTTTAAGTACCGCATTTCATCCGGCTACTGATGGCCAAACCGAAAGAACCATCCAGACATTAGAGGATCTTTTGAGATGTTGTATTCTTGAATTTGGTGGTTCATGGGAACAGAAATTGCCTTTGATAGAGTTTTCATACAACAACAGCTATCAAACCAGCATCAAGATGGCACCAAACGAAGCCTTATACGGGAGAAAATGTCGAGTGCCGTTATGTTGGGATCAGATGGACCGAAATGTGCCTGAAGGACCAGATCTTATCCAAGACTCTATTGATAGCTTGAGGGTAGTGCAAGAGAATATGAAGGCAGCACAAAGTAGACAGAAGAGTTATGCAGACAACCGTCGCAGAGCTTTGCAATTTTCTGAAGGTGACAAAGTATTTCTAAAGATTTCACCAACGAAGGGAGTCCAACGCTTTGGGATAAAAGGGAAATTAAGCCCTAAATTTATCGGACCCTTTGAAATTTTGAAAAGAGTAGGGGAGGTGGCATACGAACTAGCTTTACCCCCGGGTTTAGCTAGAGTTCATAATGTATTCCATGTTTCTCAGTTGAGAAAGTATATCCACGATCCATCCCATGTGTTAGTTCACGAACCCCTCCAAATTGATGAAAACCTAGCTTATGAAGAAAGACCAATTAGAATTTTGGATCGTCAAGTGAAAGAATTGAGGAATAAAAGAATACCTCAAGTTAAAGTGCTATGGTCGAACCATCATGTCGAAGAAGCAACTTGGGAAAGTGAAACTGATATGAGAGAACGCTATCCCCAGTTGTTCATTTAGGTTCAAGTTTCGGGACGAAACTATGTTAAGGGGGGAAGAGTTGTAACAGACCGTTTTTCTTAATCTTAAATATTTTGACAAATTCAATAATCGTTTCGTTTTATTATTTTCTTTTTAATGCCATTTCGAAATTTTATTCCAATCGTTTTTAAGTTCTCGATTTTCTTTTATATATAATTTATTTCTCTTAAAATAAATTACCTAAATATTAGGTCTAGCTAAATTACCTACAATAACTTAATCTTTTTATTTCCTATATTAAATTATGATTAAAAATAAAAATATATACAATAATAATAATAACAATTAAAAAAAAAAAAAAAAAAAAAAAAAAAAAATCTGGAAGTTGGCGGCAAGCAATGCTAGGTGGCCTAAGTTTAGTTAATCTTATCTTTAGATAAAACCAAGAAAGTAAAAAAAAATCTTGGAGTTAAAAATTAATTACTTGCCCATGAAGGATAAGGAAAATAATTAAAATAATAAAATCTTGAGCCTATAAATACACCAAAGAACCGTGGGTAAAGGAAGAAAAAAATAGGAGAAGGAAAAAAAAAATTATTATTATTAATTCATAAGAGCTAATTCCTAAAAAAATTATAAAAACCCTAGAAAAATTCCTAAAAATTCTCAAAAATTTTCTAATAATAGTATTTAGTGTTAATTATAGAAATTCAAGGGGAGGAAGCAAATATTGTGGCTAAAAATTCTACAACAAAAGAAATTGGTTAATAGTAAATTATTAAAGGTATAAATTCTTACATATATTTATTTACATGAAATTATGCCCATAAATTTTTATATGTGTTTATTATATTTAAATTTCATTTTCTGCAAATTTTGGTGAATTAATTCGTTGTAATTTAATTTATATGATTTATTCTTTGAATTGCCAAAAACCGCAAAATCTGAAATAATTTAAATTAAAATAGTAAATATTAATATTTTTAAACGAAATTTTTTCTGTACATATATATATATGAGATATATATTGTGTGTTAATTTCGTGAAATATTATTGAGTATAAATAATATTATTAATTTTTTCTAAAAAAACAAACCGCAAAATCTGAAATAATTTTAATTAAAATAGTAAAAATTAATATTTTTAAACGAAAATTTTTCTGTACATATATATATATATATGAAATATAAGTTGTGCATTAATTTCGTGAATTATAGTTGAGTATAAATATTATTATTAATTTTTGCTTAAAAAAAACGCATTAAATAAGAAAATTCATAAATTGGTTAAAAATAAATAATTCTGGAAAAAAAAATAATTTATTTTAGTGTTACTGTATTTTCATTTCATTTAAATTATTTTTTTTGTAAAATTTTGTGATATTGAAATTTTAAAGAAATAAATTAATAATCTAAATTGTTATTGTAGGCAAAAAGAAAGAAAAATGAAAATAATAATTAAAATTAATTTATTTTGGTGAATAAGAATATACACCAACTCAATTAATAATAAGTTATTTATTTTAAAATATTTCATGTAGATTTTAATCTTAAGGAAATTAATTATTCATGTATTAAATCTAAAAATAAGTTATTAAGAAAATAATGAAGCATAATTGAAATTTATTTATAAATAAATACGAAAGACCCATTTAGTTTTGATTTTAATAGTAATAAATGATTATTTGTATGTAAGTCGTAATGAATTTATTTCTATTGTATGTTATTGTAATGTTGCATTTATATGAAAACAGTAACATGATAATAAAAAGGCTTGATAGTAAGGAAATGCCGAACCATGCTTCCGGCATGTAAAAAAACGTGGGACGTGTTTTCCGGCACGTAAAATACGGCGAACACAGTAAGGTTGTTTAACCTGATCTGTGGCTCGAGCAACATTATACTGGAGGAGTGACGACTCCCACTAAGTTAGGGGTTTTGGTTTACCTCACCCTAACAGGCCCTTACATATATCAAACAAAGATCATATGTGTTGCATTCATTAAATAAATAATCGGATTCCATGCCCTAACACTCAAGCAGAAGTGTTAGTAAATCACGCCCTGGTACTCAAGCAGAAGGACCAGAAGTTTAATATATATAAATGAATCTAATATAAAAATGAATTCCCTACAATACATAAGATACCTTGCATATTATTCATTGTGATGCACTTATTTTTGCATATTATTTGTTGCAATGCATATATTCTCTATACTTGCATAATTACGGTAAGTTTCTATACTCGGTTTTTTTTAAAGCTGACCGATTTCCATCGGCTGTTCCCATATTTCGGGAGCAGATGCTGCAGGTAACTTTACATGAAGTTATTAAGAAGCTATTGTATTGTTTATGTGAGATTAGGATATTATAAGTATGTAGTTTATATTACGGGTATGTAAAGACGATAATTATGTATTAAAGAAAGATGTAATACGTAAAATTATATTTTAATGATTTAAGTTTTCCTTGTTTTTTTTTTGAAAATTCTGTTTTGTTTTGTTTCTTTTTCGCAATAATCACGGTTCGATAGACTTCCGCTTAGCATTACTTACTATATTTTATAATAAACCTACATTGGAAAAAGAACGATCCGTTACATAACACTTTTTATATCATATTGTACTTACTTATTTTTTCTTATGTGGACACGTACGACTATTGTGACCTGCAACTTTGCCACAACTTTTACATTGTCTTTGCTTGGTCACCCTTTGCTCTTCTTCATCTTCAGTATCCTTTTGTTTTGGATCTTTTTCTTTCCTCTTGCCTTTGTTTGAAGATTGTTTAGGGTTTTGAATTGTAATTGTTTTAGGAGCTTCACAACCCAAACACTTTTCTAACTCTTGACGTTTTGTCTTCTCAAGCCCACGATTCTTTTTTGCTAAAAGTTCAGCTGAATACAACTTCATTTTGTGCAAAAGTTCAACCAAATCATCCTCATCATCTTCTGCCAAACTAATGCATCGATGTACCTCATTCCAAACATCTCCTAAAACCCCTTTTCTAGATTCCATAGCACTATTACCATCCAATAATGTGCCATCAATATCATAGACAGGTGTTTTACTAGCATCTTTTGACCACCTTTTCAATATGTAAGGTTCTGGTATATATTTAACGCCTTTTGGATGCAAAACCCATAATACATGCTTACATAAGACTCCTACTCTTTTGAATAACTTACAACAGCAATCAACATACAATGTTTGTGCATCATACACAACTTCAAAAATTGTCCCAGTGTTGAAATGTACCACACGATACACATCCTTGCCATCTCTAACGAAATTCTTTTCAAAACCACACTCATCGCGTGCGCTAAGAATTTGTTCTTGAAAATCCTTAAAAACAACATCTGTGTACACACTAGAAGCATGTTTTTCAAGAGGGATACGAGTCTTCAAAGGTGCAGAATATAACTTGCATTTACTATCTAGTGTTTGCATCATATAACGTTGAACATCCATTGCACTTTGAAACCTCATTTGGAGTTCAACTAATGTAAGAAATTTGTTCACAAAGTAATTGAAAAAATTGTTCTCACTTTCCGACCTAGATGTTGTTCTAAACAAACCACCCATATAAAGATCTCTAAAATATGCGGGCACCCACATTTCTCTAATATCATACATACTATTCAACCAGTCATTATTTCTTAAATTAGCATGCTCATAATCCGACATCATTTTTGACCACTGATCTTCAAATTCATGGGGCTCATTATCCCTATTATATACAAGTCTATTAATTCTTCTTAAAAACTCATCATCATTACGTAAATCAATAGAAACTTTATCAGTTAGTTTCTTCATTATATGCCAACAACAGAATTTATGAATAGACTTGTCAAAAACATTGGGTAGAGCAATTTTTATGGCTGGATCTTGGTCTGTTATAATGGAATCTGGTTGTTTACCATTCATTGCCCTCAAAAAAGATTCAAATAACCAAGTATAAGAAGATACATCTTCCCTACTAATAAGACCGACAGCAAAAGTAACACATTTTTTGTGATGGTCAACACCCGAGAAAGGAACAAAAATTTGATTATACTTGTTAGTACCATAAGTAGCATCCACAGATATCGAATCACCAAACAATGAATAGTTTCTCCTACTAATACCATCAGCCCAAATTGCCTTCGATAGAGATTTAGTATCATCAACCTCAAAATCAAAAAAAAAAACTAGGTGAAATTTCTTTCTTCTTAACAAACATTTCCACAAACATTTGCCCATCAGATTCATTAATAAAACACTTTAAATCCCTATAAAAGTTTTTAAAGTTATCAAGTGAAGCACCTACTTTCAAATAACTTCCTACTTGTTCTTTCCACATCCTATATGAACTTGTTGGACCTTTATTCAAGTTCAAATTGTTCATAATGTATCTTTTTTGTCCACTATTTAAACTAGATGACCCTTTTAAATGTTGCCTAGAAATAGGTGAGGCAAGAATGTGGCTATGGGCTTCAATAAACTTAAAAACCCAATATTTACCCTCTTTAGTCCTTTGAAAAACAATTTTAGCATAACAATCTTCACGAGTTACAAGTCTTCTTCTTAATGCACCTAATTTCTCTTCCCTCATCCCTTGTTTATTACACAAATAGTATTTAGATGTAACAACACCTTTATAGACTTTCTTAGTCCCTGATCTAATGTCAAAACCACAAGCCTTAGTATATGTTTCATAGAATTTCACCCCTTCTTCTAATCAATCAAAAGTCATATGCAGTACTGGTATCAGATTTTTCTCACAATGAGGGATGAACTGTTTACGATTAAGGTTATGAGTAGGTGTACCCTGAAACACAATACCAGCAACATTGTTTTAAACATAAAGCAACACGTTTTCAACATAAAGTAACACATTTCCAACACAAATTAACACCAAATGTATTATTATCATCATAAATAAACTTACATATAAATGTTCACTTAAAGAAGTGGGTGTTAAAATCACAGTTTGTAAGGGTTCCATATGCTCAGTTAAAGATGTTCCAGCCTTATCATTATTATCTTGCACTGCAACCTAAACCAAAAAGTAAGACATTTTGTGTAAAAATCATCAAAATTCCTACCCAAAAGTAACGCTGTGCATATACTTTACTGTGTATTATTGATAAAATAAAGGCTTACCATGAGTTGACTTGAAGAATTTGCATTATCACAAAGGTTAGAAGTGGTTGTAAAAGTCACAGTTTGTAAGAGTTCCATATGCTCAGTTAAAGATGTTCCAGCCTTATCATTATTATCTTGCAATGCAACCTAAAGCAAAAAGTAAGACATTTACGATTTTGTGTAAAAAGTAAGACATTTTGTTTAAAAATAAAAAATGTTTGCATTGTTATCATGAGTTTTATTGCGTATTATTGATAAATAGTTTTCGTGTTGAATTCGAAGAAAAGAACGAATGAATTTTGTGTTGAATAAATGTAACTCAGATTTGATTTAGAAAGCATCAATGTTTTATACAAAAAGCATCTAAGTTTTTTGTAAAAAGCAGCACAGTTTGAAGTAGAAAGCATCAAACAAACAAAAACATCACAGTTTTATAAAAAAGCATCAAAGTTTTTTGTAAAAAGCAGCAGAGTTTGAGATAGAAAGTATCAAACAGTTTTACACTTTTATTGCGTATTATTGATAAATAGAGGCTTACCATGAGTTCACTTGAAGAATTTGCATCACCAAGGTTAGTAGT
>NC_080047.1:22337588-22345088 GCF_026212465.1 Amaranthus tricolor
CATCTCCCATACGCTGTGTGATTCTCAAACCACTGTTTTGGAACATCTAAAGAGTTTAAAGGAGAGTATATGATAGGGGTTATTGGTTCAGGCATTTTGGTTTTGGATGATTCACCTTTTTCGGATTTTGTACCAGATTTATTCATCTTTCTTTTGGGTGCCATTGAAAAGGATTTTGAAGTCTTGAAAAGGAAGGTGAAAGAGACGGTTTGAAAAGCAAATCAGAAAGTGTAGTGGTGAATGAATGAAAAATGTGTTTCACTCTCTATTAAAAGAATATAGTACAATGCATTTGTACTTCTATAAGTGTTGATTTGACAATACAATTGAATGCAAAAGATGTGTAACTTGACTGGTTTTAGAATAATATGAATGGGTGTTTAATTGGGAATTGTAATCATGAGATTAATTGGATTTGAACCAAAATCATGAACAAGATTTGAAGTAATCCAAAAAGAAATTAGACAAACAATTTTTGTTTTAAAATAATTAAATATCCTTTATTGATTAAAGGTATTTAATTATAAATCCTATATTTATAGAACAAATAATTTTTAAGAAATTGAAATTAAATTTTCAATTCTCAAACTCATGCATAAACACACACATATATTGACAATCAAACATACAAATGTAATGCTCCCCCTTAATACATACTTAGTATTAAGTAACAATTAACGTTTAATATTCAATCCTTTTACTCTTATATTATTATTCCTATGTTATTACTTCTATGTTATTATTCCTCCTTGGTTCATGCAACATCATTTAGCATGCCAAGTTCCATACGTATATAAGCAAAACGATCAGCACTTAAAGGTTTTGTAAATATATCCACTAACTGATTTTCAGTAGATATAAAGGATAAAGAAATATGACTTTTTTCAACATGATATCTTATAAAATGGTGAAGTACCTCAATGTGTTTTGTACGTGAATGTTGTACAAGATTCTTAGTAATACAAATTGCACTTGTATTATCACACTTTATTGGTATACCTTTGAAATCAATTCCAAGATCTCGAAGTTGCTGAGCAATCCATAAAATTTGAGAGCAACATGCGCCTGCAGCTATGTATTCGGCTTCAGCTGTAGATAAAGCAACTGAATTTTGCTTTTTAGAATACCATGAGATTAATGAATTTCCTAAGAATTGACACGATCCTGAGGTGCTTTTTCTATCAACCTTGTATCCAGCATAATCAGCATCTGAAAAACCAATCAAACTAAAATTTCCACAACTAGGGTACCACAGACCGAAGTCTTTAGTCCCATATAAATATCTAAAGATTCTCTTAACTGCTGTTAAGTGAGATTCTTTTGGGTTAGCTTTAAAATGAGCACATAAGCAAACACTAAACATGATATCAGGACGACTAGTAGTTAAATACAATAAAGAACCAATCATACCTCTATAAGTCTTTTGATCAACACTCTTACCATTTATATCTTGGTCTATAGTTAGTGTTGCACTCATAGGCGTATTAACGTCTTTACATTGATCCATATTGTACTTCTTTAACAAATCTTTAACATATTTACTTTGACAAATAAATATGCCATCTTTCTTTTGCTTTATTTGTAGTCCAAGAAAGAATGTTAAGTCTCCCATCATGCTCATTTCAAATTCCTTGCACATAATCTCAAAAAATTCCTTGCACAAAGAATCATTAGTTGCTCCAAACAATATATCAACAACATATACTTGAACAACTAGAATATCTTTTCCTTTAGTTTTAATGAAAAGTGTTTTATCAATTTTACCTCGTTGAAATTCATTTTCAAGTAGATGTGAGCTAAATCTGTCATACCAAGCTCTTGGAGCTTATTTCAAGCCATATAGCGCTTTATTTAGTTTGAACACATGATTAGATAGATCAGAACTTTCAAACCGGGTGGTTGTTTAACATATACTTCCTCTTGCAAGTATCCATTTAACAAAGCACATTTAACATCCATTTGATATAGTTTAATATTCATGTATGAAGCAAAAGAAAGCATAATACGAATAGATTCTAACCTTGCAACTGGTGCGAAAGTTTCATCATAATCTATACCTTCTTCTTGATTATAGCTTTGAGCTACCAGCCTTGCTTTATTCCTTACAATGTCTCCATCCTCATTGAGTTTATTACGAAAGACCCATCTAGTTCCAATGATAGTAAGATCTAGAGGTCTTTCAACTAGATCCCAAACTTTGTTCCTTTCGAATTCATTTAATTCATTTTGCATTGCAATGATCCACTCTGGTTCTTGTAATGCTTCTTTAACATCCTTTGGTTCTACAAGAGAAACAAAAGCAGAAAATGCACATAGATTCTTAAGAGAGGATCGAGTTTGCGTACCTTTGTTTGGATCACTTATAATGTTTTCTGGAGGATGTTGAGATGACATTCTAATTCTTCTTCGTAGTATGGATGGTGTGTTTTCATTCAAAGAACTTGTACTTACTTCATTTGAGGTGTTTCTAATTGGTGTATCTAAAGCACTATGTTCAGGAACTATCTCAAGTTCTTGAGATTGGGTCTCAAGATCAGACTGTGAGTCTTCAATGTTTACAATCTGTTTTCCTTCATCATCAATATTTTGTATGGTATCCTGCATGTTATTCCTTTTAACTGCACTAATATTATTAACATCTAGTTCGTTATCACTCAAATCATTAAAATGTTTATTAACGTTTAACTCTTTAAATCCTTCATTTAATGTTCCAATGTCGGATTCATCAAAAACAACATGTATACTTTCTTCAACTATACTTGTACTCTTGTTCAGCACTCGATAAGCTTTACTATTTAGTGAGTATCCAAGAAATATACCTTCATCACTTCTAGCATCAAATTTACCTAAATTGTCTTTACTATTATTATGAATAAAACATTTGCAACGAAATGGTCTAAGGTATGCTATATTCGGTTTTCTTCCTTTGAATAACTCATAGGGAGTTTTCTTAAGTATGGGTCTTATAAGGCATCTATTTAAAACATAATTAGCTGTGTTAACAGCCTCGGCCCAATAGTGTTTAGCTATGATCTCCCAAAGTTCCATATCTTGATCAATCACAAACATTTTCATCAAAGTTTTCCAATGTGAGAAATTTGTACCGCAAAACAAAGGTGGCCTTGAGCACGAACGTCCTTGAGCAAACAACCCTTCTCCTATTGGATCCATCACAAGATATTACTCTTTTTATGTGACACTCAGCTCTGATACCAATTGAAAGTTAATAGGAGGTTGAATACTCTCTAGAGGGGGGGGGGGGGGGGGGGGGGGGGGGGGAGGGGGGAGGGGTGAATAGAGAGTTTAGGCTATTTAAAATTTTGTCTGGAAACTTGTCTCAAGAATTTGAGGAGTCTGTCAAAAATGTTTTCTGGAACAGTTTTGAGTCAATTCGTAAACAATAACATATGTGCGGAAAATAAACTTTAAAGTATAACACACGATATGTTAACGAGGTTTGGTTCTAACCAACCTACTCCCCGCCTATGGGTTCTCTTTCAACCCGTAGGATTTCAACGCCTTTTATTAATCCGACTTTAATATAAACAAGAAGATCTCACTATCTCCTCACTCCACGTTCTTCCCCTTGAAGAACCGTATTACAAGTCCCTTTAATAAAAGCAAATCCCAAATCTCACAATAGAGATTCACAAGTTGAACACTTTGAAAAGTATTCTTGGTTAGGCGTATTAAACTTAATCTAACTCTTTTTAAAACTCTTAAACCTATTACAAATGTAAGAGTTAGATGAACTAAGAATTACAACTCTACAAACACTTAGAAAATTTCTAAATTTCAAGTTAAGAGAGAAAGTTGTAAGAAGAAGTGCATAGAGATGTATCCTTAATTCTGAAATGAAGCCTCATATATATAGTGTTACGCCTCAACACATCTCGGAAAACAAGAAGGCTCCTTTCCGTTATTTTCTGTTGACCTGGTCATTCTGCGCCTGTCTTCAATACCTTGAGCTTAACTTCAAACTGACGTGTACTGACAGCTAAAATAATTTCGTCATTGTGTGCTGTAATTTGTCTTTAATATCCAATGCAATGCTGCCACGTTAGTACTCATACAAGATAATGAATACTAAGCACAAACCAGATTTATCATAGTTTAAATAATCATTCAAATTAGTTCCTAATTTTAGTATTAATTCAAATAGTCATTTTCTATTTTTAGTGTTAATTCAAATATCATCTTATTAATAGAAAACTCTTTGACAACTAATTTAAATTCAATTATAGCCGTGTACTAAAATTAGCAAAACAGGTGTACCTTGTACTATATTTAATCATCAAACATTATTAAGCATATATTTAAATTCAAATTTAAATATAAAACATTTGAATGTTTAATAACAAAACGTTTAATGAAATATTCAAACTTAATTTCAAATAATATCAAAGTTAATTTTAATGAACCTTGACCTATTAAAATATTTCAAATATAATTACGAAATTAACCTGATTATAAATGTAATTATCTTCAAGACTTTAAAACGTATTTCAAGACTTATAAAATCAACTTTAAGATAAACTTAAGTTCTTTAAGCATATTCCAACATCTTCGAACTTAAATATATATCACTTATCAAATGTATATCAAATATGATTTTAGACTTACTTAAACAACTAAATGTAATTACTTAATTTATTTGTTTAATCAGTATGTGTTTTGAATTATCATCATTTAAGAGAATTGAGTCTTCAAATTCCCCTTATCATTATTTAAGAGAGTTGAGTCTTCATATATATATATATATATATATATATATATATATATATATATATATATATATATATATATATATATATATATATATATATATATATATATATATATATATATATATATATATATATATATATATATATATATATAATTTTAAATAATTTTGCAAGTCTATATTATAATTATGAAATTTAACGATCAATGGATTTTTTAAATCAAAAAATAATTACTGACGTTTTCTTAAATTATTTATCGAATATATAATTATATTAAATTCTAAGCTAACTAAATAGAATTACAATAATAATTTATAAAAATATATTACCTAATTTAGCTCCAATTTTAAACAAAAAATATCATATTTTAAATTAGGTAAATATTGTTATGTAATCAAATACTATCATCCACTAAAATAATTTCATTTGTTAAGATACTTGAAAGATGACATTTTTTATTTTCATGCTTTTTCATCAGTATGTACTAGATAAATTGCCGTGTAAAACACGGATGCTCTAAATATTTACTGATATGATAATATTGATATGATTTTCTAATATTAATTTACTTATAACATCAAATGAATCATTAAATTTAGGTATTAATAATATAATTATTTAAGCGAATAAATAATTTTTAATTATATTAAAACATATATGTCAAAAAATAAACCAAAAAATTAACATTAATCAATAAAATTTATCAAGTTGATTTTCGTTAATCTATATTGATAAAATCATAAAACCCAAGTAAGTCAAGAAAAATTTGTTAATAGTTTTTATTAAATTTTGATTACAACAACTTTAACATTCAATAAAATATTGTATTTATTATACAAAAATCATTGTTTTTAGTTTCTGTGATCCAATTGTTGAAAGGTTTAAGATTTTCCATCAATATATTATATTTTAATTGAATTTATATAATGTTATAAAAAATCGTAATTAATCATAAAATATGTAAAATGAATATTACATGTAATATAAATTTTGAGCATAAGACTTTAGATTGTATATATAAAAATAAAAAATTAAATAATTTTATTTTTGTCTTTTTTTTTATTGAGTATGTTCAGTTTTGATAACGATTTAATGAAGCAAACTTTATTTTTCTTTTAGATTTGGAATAAAAAAACTTCTAGGTTCATATAAGGAAATATCATACTCTTTAATATCAGATCACATATATTTATAATTAATCAACAAATATTTAATGTTTTAATGATTTAATTATTTCTTATCATGTTAATTATCAAATATTTCTATATTAGCAATAGAAAAAAGGCACGAAAACTTTTAGTGAGAGTTTGACACGCATCCCGAATTGTTTCTTCATTAGTATATTTTATTGATTATATTTTAATTACAACAACTTTAACATTCAATAAAATATTGTATTTATTATACAAAAATCATTCTTTTTAGTTTCCGTGATCCTATTGTTGAAAGGTTTAAGATTTTGCATCAATATATTATATTTTAATTGAATTTATAGAATGTTATAAAAAATCTTAATTAATAATAAAATTTGTAAAACGAATATAACATGTAATATAAATTTTGAGCATAAGACTTAAGATTGTATATATAAAAATAAAAAATTAAATAATTTTATTTTTGTCTTTTTTTTATTGAGTCAGTTCAATTTTGATAACGATTTAATGAAGCAAACTTTTTTTCTTTAAGATGTGGAATAAAAAAACTTATAGGTTCATATAAGGTAATATCATACTCCATAATATTAGATCACATATATTTATAAGTAATCAACAAATATTTCATGTTTTAATGAGTTAATAATTTCTTTATATATCAAGTCAAATATCAAGTGTTTTCATATTAGCAATAGAAAAAAGGCGGGAAAACATTTAGTCAGAGTTTGACCCGCATCCCAAATTGTTTCTTCATTAGTATATTTTATTTATTAATTATTTATTATTGATTGATTGATTATTGATTGATGTTATGATATAATTAAAGTTGAACATTATAGAAACCAATCATTTGCTTGGACAAAATGACAATTTAAAAGAAAGGATTTTCATTACGTATAAAATAGAATATCATTTTTAAGCTTCAATTGAAATATTACGAGAGTATCATATCAATGAATAATGGGAGTATCATATCATTATAAAATAGAAGCAGATCAAAGTAAACAAAATCATCAACATTAATGTAAGAACATTCACATATCTTTTATAAAATATATATATTATGCCACGAGAATAATATACCAAATAAATAAAAACCAAATCAAGTGTATAAATACATAATAAAATTGTTTAACAGTTGTGATTAAACTATAAATACTACACCAATTCTGAGGTCACAATTCAAATTCATTCAATATAATTATATATCACAAAAAAATGGAGAAAAGAATCAAATTCATATTTTTGTTGGTCATTTTTACTTATTTTGAAATCGCAATAGATGGTCAAAGCGAAAGCTTAATCAGCAAGACTTGCAGTCACACATCTAATAATGCTCTATGTGCTTCAACATTAAACTCAGACCCAGCAGCAGCTAATGCTAAAGACATTGGAGATTTAGTCGTGATCATGCTGAATCATGTAACTCAGCAGGTAAGTGACACTAAAAATCATATACAAGGTCTAATAAGAAACCGTGAAATTGGTGATCCCGAAAGACATCTGCTTAATATTTGTGATCAAAACTATAATTTTATCCTTACAAGTTGGCTTGTTAATGTTAGAGATGCCTTGTCAAAACGAAATTACCCTGATGCAAGGGATTATATGCGTTCAGT
>NC_080047.1:22350088-22392588 GCF_026212465.1 Amaranthus tricolor
ATTGATAAATAAATTTAATTAAGCAACTAATTAAATTTTAACCTTTTACATTAACTAAAAACAGAAAACATAATTTTCGTAACTTCTAGTCAATGTCTTCTTTAGACCTGTATTGTGGGGAACAGCGCACTGTCTCCATCTACAACTTTCGTCAGGACTTCAACTCTAGGAACAGTAAACTGACTTCTAAAGCAATTGCCCAACTTCTTGGATATTTGAGACATGTACAACTTCCACGAATCAAGTCATAGGCTTCATCAACGATTCAAATTAAACCGGATATATACCTACAAAACAATCTCTAAAAATATGTTTGTTTATTTAAGAGTGAAGTCATCATCAAAACCTTAAGAGGCCAACAAATTCCCCCTTTTTGATGAAGACAAACTTTATAAACAAACTTAAGTAGAATAGAGTAAAACAAAATTCTTAGAGCATACTAGAGATTAAAGCAACTCTAAACAACTTAGCAAATCAACTCGTTACAATATAATTTACCAAGCATTCACAATAAAACAGTTTACTCCATAATATCAAATATTTTTCAAAACTAATTAATCTAAAACTTAAATGAAATAAACTAAAATAAACTAAAATAAATAACTAAACTGACATAATAAAACTAACATAATAAAACTAACATAATAAAACTAACACACATTAACTAACATAATTAAACTAACACACATTGTTAAATAATTTCAATCAGAAACATTTTGAGAACAAATGCACAAGAAAAATAAATATCCTCAAAAACTTAGCAACACAGATGATCACTAAACATAGAATCAATATAAATCAACCAAGATATGTAACTGTGTATTCACATCTCCTCTTAAGTTTATGCATAATCTTCCCCCTTTTGTCATCAATCAAAAAGAATTGGGAGTTATCAAAACTCAGCACAAACCAAATAGATTTGTTAGTGATGAAAACAAGAAACAATAATGAAAGCAAGCACCATAAAAGTAATCAAACCTGCAAATAGTCAATTGTCACAGACCATGAAAATAAAAACAAAGAAAGAAAAGTAGCAATTGTTCAAAGGTACATCAACAATGTACCCCATATGGTATAAAAATAGAAAAAGAAATTGTTTGATAAGTGTCACAACCAACAAATCATTAAAATTATGAGGAGAGGGATCAAGGGTCGGTCTCTTCTTCATCATTGTACTCAGTCTGCACTTCCACTGTGTCCAGCTTGGCACCAAGACGTTGTTCCATTTGGTTTAGCTGATCCACAATTGAAGCAAGCGAGACACGAGTTTCATCTTGAAAGGCAGTGAATTGAGACTGTAGATCAAGGAGCTTGGAGAGAATGGTATGTAAGGAAACTGCAGGAATAGAGTCAAAGTTAGTACAGCCAATATTAGGTGAAGTGTGTGATTGTGGTGGTGGTATAAACTGTATTGGTGATGGAGGTGGTGATGGAATTTGATGTGGTGGTGAATTGGCTGGCTTGGGAGAGGAAGGTTCATTAGGTGTGGGCTCAAGGATGGTGTCAGATGGTGTTTCATCAACCACAGTAGCCTTGCGTTTAGAGGCCAACCTCCTACTCTTCCTTTGCATTGACTTAGCCTTTTTCCTTATAGCCAACACAATCTCTTCATCATTAGAATCACTGCAGAGATTGTGAGGAACATTTTCATCCAAGGCCTCCTTTTGCTTTTCCTTTTCCCCCTTACTTTCAGCTCCATCCTATTCCTCTTTCTTAGATGTTTTAATATTTTCAGAGGGAACATGATCTTGTTCCTTTTCTTCCTTATCCTCCTTGTCCTCCTTGTCCTCCTTTTCCTCTTCAACTTCTTCAGCCCCGTCTTCTTCAGATTCAACTTCTACAACCTCCTCATGCATCAAAACTCCCTCATCATTCAATTTCAAACGCAAATTTTGTAAACATTTAGCACCAATTTTCATGTTGGGACCCATTGGGAACTCCAACCCTTCCAATGGAACCTCAAATTTTCTAAAAATCCAGGTTAGCAACCCTCCATAACCAATGAAACTTTTCTTTTCAATGCAATCTGATAAATGAGAGATCATCAATGAAGGAAAATTTATTTTAATGTGTTTTTCCATGCAGTAAATTAAAGTGGCGTCACGCAAACTCACTTGACTACGTTTTGAGTTTCGTGGTAAAATGAATCTGCGAGCAACATTGTACAACAACTTATGCATAGGAGAAAGAACATTGTGACTAATTTTCCCTTTTTGATCAACTCCTAAAAATTTTAGAATTGTTCGTTCATTGATACCAGAAAATGAAATCTTCGACCCAATATAATATGTATCAAAACCAACATTGGGAACATTAAACCATTCCCCTAATAAAGCACTGTTAAATTCAATTTTAACAGTTTTAACAACACTAGAACACATTCCACCATCATTTGAGAAATTTAAAATAAATTCTCTCATTAGGTTTGGAAAAATTGAATTGCAACTGAAATTTGACATCAATGATTCCCATTCTTGAAAACTCAAAATGTCATGCAATCTTGGAAAGTTAGTAGAATCATACCAATATTTATCCAACCCGAACCCTACTGTCATCTCCTTTGAAACCTCTTCAGCACTGTTTGGATCAACATGCTTTGAGCGCTTAACTACTCTGGAAGATGAACCACCTGTTGAAATCTTTCTTTTGGTACTTGTGGGTTCAGTGGAGTGTTTTGGTGATTCTTGTGTGGTTTCAGTTGGTGTGGGTGGTGCATGCTGCAGTAATGGTGGTGGAAGAACTACTCTTAGTGGTTTTGGTTGGTCGGGTATACAGGATTTGGTAGTTTTCTTGCCTGATTTAGATGATTTGGGGGTTTTCATTTTTTTTTGAATTTTTGAAGGTTTTGAGAGAAAGAAGGACGGTTTCTTGAGTGAGAAATTGAGAGAAGGTTTGGGAAGGTAGAGTGTAATGACGTAAAGGAGGGGTTTTTAAATGATTGAAGTGACGGTTACTCCTCCAAGTCCCATCACTTTATTGCCCTTTGCATTGCTTGAGTGAAGAAAACCGTTCTCCCAAAAATTTTAGTTTAAGTTGGCCGAAAAAAAAATAAAAATAAAAAATGACATATGAATAAATTATGAAATATGAGTATTAAAATAAAATAAGAAGAAAAAGGATAGGAAAATGATGAACTAAAAAAAAATTATAAGGAAAATAATGAACATATTGCATTGGTCTGATCAAATTAACAACATGCAAATAAGAAAACATTCATAGTACAAGCTTTATTACGTGTTTACCTAATCCATGCAATAATTGATTTTTAATCAAGATATTGAGATTGATTCCTGACCTTTTCATTCTCATGATGCTTCAATGGGAAATATATGCAACTAACTTTAGTGGAGCTTGATCATACCAAGTTCTAATCTCATCTTTTCATATTGTTCCCTAGGAAGTGGTTTGGTCAGAATATCTGCAACTTGTTCATTTGTGTTAACATGCTTTAATATAATATTTTTGTGTTCTACGTTATCCTTAAGAAAATGATGTCTAATATGTATATGTTTAGCACGAGAATGATGCACTGGATCTTTGGATATACATATGGCACTGGTATTATCACAATAAATAGGAATGCATTCAACTTTAATACCAAAATCTCTTAGTTGCTGTTTTATCCAAAGCATTTGGGAACAGCAAGCTGCTGCTGCTACGTATTCAGCTTCGGCAGTGGATAATGCAACAGTATTTTGCTTCTTGGAACTCCATGAAACTAAACATGAGCCAAGAAATTGTACCATACCTGATGTACTTTTTCTATTTACAAGATCACCTGCATAATCTGCATCACTAAAACCTTTTAAATCATAAACATCACTTTTAGGATAAAATAAGGACAAGTCGTCTGTTCCCTTCAAATATCTTAAAATTCGTTTGACTGCCGTGAGATGTGATTCTTTAGGATTTGATTGAAATCTAGCACATAAACCAACACTAAAGGAAATATCAGGTCTACTTGCAGTTAGATATAATAAAGAACCTATCATGCCTCGATACATTGTTTGATCTACGTTAGTTCCTTTTAGGTCTTCATCTAATCTAACATTTGTAGCCATGGGTGTATGGTTGGTTTTAGCATTTGTTAGACCATATTTCTTTAGAAGTTATTTTATATATTTTTGTTGATGAATGAAGATACCATTTTCGGTTTGTTTAATTTGTAACCCAAGGAAGAAATTTAGTTCTCCCATCATGCTCATTTCAAATTCTGTGCCCATTAGGTTAGCAAATTCTTTACATAATAAATCATTAGTGGCACCAAAAATAATATCATCAACATAAATTTGAACAACCAAAATATTAGAACCTTTATTCTTAAAGAACAAGGTTTTGTCGATTTTTCCTCTTACAAAGTTATTTTGAATCAAAAACTTTGAAAGTCTTTCATACCATTGCCTAGGAGCTTGCTTCAAGCCATATAGGGCTTTATCAAGCTTGTAGACATGATCAGGACAAGAGGTATTTTCAAAACCTGGGGGTTGTTCAACAAAAACTTCTTCATCAAGAAAGCCATTTAAAAAAGCACATTTCACATCCATTTGATATAATTTAAAATTCATGAATGCAACAAAAGAAATTAAAATTCTAATAGCCTCTAACCTTGCTACCGGAGCAAATGTCTCAGTATAATCAATACCTTCTTGTTGATTGTACCCTTTGACCACGAGTCTTGCTTTGTTTCTTACAATTATTCCATGCTCATCTAGCTTATTCCGAAATACCCATTTCAAACCAATTACCTTCTTGCCTTTTGGTTTGGGTTCTAAGTGCCACACTTTATTTCTTTCAAATTCATTTAATTCATCTTGCATGGCTACTATCCATTCGGAATCCTTTAGAGCTTCTTCGTGATTTTTGGGTTCAAGTGATGATAGGAACGCAAAGTGTGCACAAAAGTTTCTCAGTTGGGATCTGGTTTGTGTTCCTTTATTCATATCACTTATAATCAGATCAAGAGGATGATAACTTTGGTATTTCCAAGGTTTAGGCACAAATTCTCTAGAGGGAACAGTAGCATGTTCTGTTTCAGCATCTGGATTTGCATTTTGTTCAGCTACTGGATCATCTTGGTCAGCTGCGAGAACAGCTGGATTGGGAACAATATGCTGGTCCTGTTGTTCTGGCAGTTTCTGGATTTGGTCAGTTTCTTCTGCCTCTTCTTGTGTAGACTGTTCACTTGCTGTTCCATGATCTTGCACTTTAATTCCTTCATCATCATCTTCCATGTTTGCAAGACCTATTTTAATATTACTTGTTTCCTGTTCACTTGTTGAAAAGTTAGTTTCATCAAAAATTATGTGAACAGATTCCTCTACGCACATTGTTCTCTTATTATAAACTCTGTAAGCTTTGCTATGTGATGAATAACCGAGGAATACTGCTTCATCACTTCTTTCATCAAACTTACCTATATTTCGTTTACCATTCACATGAACAAAACATTTGCATCCAAACACACGAAAATAGGAAATATTTGGTTTAACACCTTTGATTAATTCATAGGGTGTCTTAGAAGTGATTGGCCTTATTAGTACACGATTCAAAATATAGCATGCAGTATTGACGGCCTCGGCCCAAAAATTCCTAGGTAGACCACTAGCAATCAACATGGTCCTAGCCATTTCTTCTAAGGTCCTATTTTTCCTTTCTACCACTCCATTTTGTTGTGGTGTTTTAGGTGCGGAAAAATTGTGATTTATGCCATGTTCATTGCAATAATTCATGAAGTTTGAATTTTCAAATTCTTTCCCATGATCAGACCTTATGTGAACGATTTGATTATTGGTAGATTTTTGTATTTTATTAGCAAAAGAAACAAACTCATCAAAAGCTTCATCTTTGCTTACCAAAAATAAGGTCCAAGTAAATCTACTAAAATAATCAACTATGACAAACACATATCTTTTGCCACTACGACTTTGTGTTCTCATAGGTCCACATAAATCCATATGAATTAATTCTAATGGTCTAGTGGTAGTCACAACGTTCTTTGATTTAAAGGATGACCGCACTTGTTTTCCTTTAGCACAAGGATCACAAACTTCATTTTTAAGGAATTTTATTGCAGATAATCCTCTTACTAGGTCTTTTGATCTTAATGTGTTAATCAATGAATAACTAGCATGACCTAGACGTTTGTGCCAAAGAAGTGGGTCTTCTTCAATAACACTTAAACACGTTAGACTGTTTCTGGGAACAGTGTCCAGGTTCACCACATAGGTGTTCCCTTTTCTGATTCCCTCCAGCACAGGGTTTCCTGTACTGTTCCTAGAAATTATGCATCGTTCAGAAGTAAACTTAACAGAGTTACCTTTGTCGCAAAATTGAGAAATACTTAACAAATTGTGTTTTAAATTCTCGACTAAAAATACGTTATCGATGGCATGGGAACTAGACCTTCCAACCTTTCCTTTGGCAATTATCTCACCCTTCATGTTGTCACCGAAGGTTACTGTTCCCCCATCATAGGCTTCAAGTGAGAGAAATTTAGATTTGTCACCCGTCATATGCTTGGAACACCCACTGTCGAGATACCATGAGTTGTTCCCCCTCACTTGAACCTGCAAAGCAAACTAATGGTTAGGTACAAGAACCCATTCATCCTTGGGTTCCTTGTCGACAATACTTGAATCACATTTCTTAATCCATATTCGTTCGACATAATTTTTATTTGCTTTGATATGCTGTTCCTTCTTTATACATTGATGTTTCAGGTGTCCACTTTTACCACAGAAGGAACATATTTTGCTACTAG
Source organism: Amaranthus tricolor (assembly GCF_026212465.1). Lineage (NCBI taxonomy): Eukaryota > Viridiplantae > Streptophyta > Magnoliopsida > Caryophyllales > Amaranthaceae > Amaranthus > Amaranthus tricolor. Next base: position 22,356,849 of record NC_080047.1, read on the forward strand.
GGAGATCTACATAGACCTTTTTCTTTTTATCATTCTTCATATAGCCTAGTCCTTCTTTACTTTTGATTTTAGCATTTAGAATCCATTTGGGAATTTCATTGAATTTCCCTTTTCCTCTTAAGTTTATTTTATTTTTCAAATTTTCATTTTCAATTTCGTAGGATTCTAATTTTGATTTCAACTTTTGAAATTCAGTGTTAACCATGTGAGTAGATATATTGTTTGAATCTTTACTTAATCCTAACAATCTGTTTTGATTCATTTCGATACTAAGGAAAATAAATTCTTGTTTCAATTTCTCAATTGTCTCTTTCAAAACAACATTCTGATCTAGCAAATTAAAAAATCTGCTTTGTACATCTATTCTGAATGAATTTAGATAGGATACATGATCCTTGTTTGAGTTGAGGTCTTTCTCGATTTGGAGACACTTGGTATTCTGTTTTTCTAATTTCTCTTGTGTCTCCAAGAGCAACTGAATTAATTTATTCTTACTGAGTTTAGACAGTTGTTTAAGAGATGGACTAGAAGACATTACCTCTTTTTCTTTAGACTCTTCATGAGATGCCATGAGAAACAGGTTTGCTATTTCTTCTTCCACTGGAGCTTCTGTCTCAGCCTCGCTCTCCGTATCTCCCCAAGCTGCAATCATTGCTTTTCTAAAATCAGTTTTGAAGTTTCCCTTCTTATATTGTCTTCCAACTTCTCTTGCTTTTCCCTTGCCCTTCTCATTTTTCCATTGAGGGCAATCCTTGATGAAGTGTTCAGTGCTCCCGCATTTGTGGCATTCAAAATTTGTCTTCAAGTTTGTAGTTCCCTTTTCTTTATTATTTCTTTGATTTCCATATCTTCTGTTCCTGAAGGATTTTTTGAATTTACGTGCCAACAAAGCTGCTTCCTCTTCACCATCTTCTGATTCTTCACTATCATCTGCTGCCAGAGCCAATCCTTTGTTTCGGGAACTGTCAGCGGTTCCCAAATGCAATTCATGGGTCATTAGAGAACCAGCCAGCTCTTCCAAATTAAACTTGGTGAAATCTTTGGACTCCTGGATGGCAGTGACATTTGCTCTCCAGCGTTCGTCTTGAGGAAGACTCCTAAGTACTTTCCTAACTTGTTCATCAACGGGAATGATTCTACCAAGAGAGACTAACTCATTCGTAATGTTTGTGAACCTAGTGAACATCTCTTGAATGTTTTCCCTCGGTTCCATGACGAATCTTTCATATTTGGACATTAGCAAGTCAATCTTGGATCTCTTTACTTCACTAGTACCTTCATGGGTAACTTCTAGCAGGTCCCAAATCTGCTTGGCAGTTTTGCAACCCATAATACAATTGTGTTCATTGGGTCCAAGACCACAGTGAAGCAATTTGATAGAAAGAGCGTTCATCTCCATCTTTTGAAAATCTTCTTTTTCATATTCAGTGATTGGTTTTGGAACAGCTTCATTGTTGGAGTTGATGGTCGTCACCTCAAAGTCTCCAATTTCAATGACTCTCCAAACTTGATAGTTTTCGGCTTTTATGAAGATTTCCATTCTATTTTTCCAGTAAGTATAGAATTTCCCATCGAACATGGGTGGCCTTTGTGTGGAGTACCCCTCTTCCATACGCTCGTTCATCTTCAACATCTTTCCAGGGAACAGGATACTGCTCTCAGGGTTTCCTGATTAAATGAGCAACAGGGCTCTGATACCAATTGTAGGAATGCTAATGGATGATCGAATGCAACAAGAGGGGGGGTGAATTGTTGTGTAGTAGGTTTAAGATTTTTACCTCTAATTTTTGCAGAATTGTATCAAGTAAAGAACACAACTTAAACTCAAAAAACGAAAAGAAAAATAATAAAGGAGACAAAGATTTTACGTGGAAACCTTCTTGGCCTAATAAGAAGGAAAAACCACGACCCCCCGGGATTTCAAAATTCTCACTATGTTAAGGCAATCAATTACAATTACACAAAACAATGTTTGCTTCACTTGAAGCTTCTCAATTCTCTAAATGCTTCACTCAAAGCTTCTCTACTTAGGCCTACTTCTCTTCTCTTCTCTTTCTCTCCTTCTCTTTCTCTTCTCTTGATTCTATTCTCTATTCCCTTAGACTTCCCATAAGTCTAATTACAACAAAACACTCAATTACCCTTTACAAGGCCAATTCTCATGAAGATTAAAATTAAGTAGTTGCTCAAGAAAAATATAATGAATTAATTGGCATTCAAAAACAAAAATATTTTTCTTTGAATAATCTCCCTTAAATGGACACTCTCTATTCATATCCGCTTAACCGTAGCTTCCCTCTTTTATAAAGGGAACAGCCGTCAGTGCACTCAGCCCACGTTCTCCATGAGATGCACTTATCCCACGACTTCCATAAACTTACTTGCTCCCAAAGAAAGTGGGAAGTTAGTTGAAAGTAGGAGTGGAACATAACTGCTGTACGGTTAATATTACATGGGTTAAAGGAAGATCCTAAAATGTAGGAGACTAATTCAAAGTAGAGAACAAGTCTCTTGGATATTCGAGTTTATAGGAGATAAACAAGGAATTAGTCTTCTCCATGTTTTTAGGCGTGTTAAAAATATTTTGCCAATTAACAAATAAATTTAATTAAGCAACTAATTAAATTTTAACCTTTTACATTAACTAAAAACAGAAAACATAATTTTCGTAACTTCCAGTCAATGTCTTCTTCAGACCTGTATTGTGGGGAACAGCGCACTGTCTCCATCTACAACTTTCGTCAGGACTTCAACTCTAGGAACAGTAAACTGACTTCTAAAGCAATTGCCCAACTTCTTGGATATTTGAGACATGTACAACTTCCACGAATCAAGTCATAGGCTTCATCAACGATTCAAATTAAACCGGATATATACCTACAAAACAATCTCTAAAAATATGTTTGTTTATTTAAGAGTGAAGTCATCATCAAAACCTTAAGAGGCCAACATTTATAATCAGGATAATTTCGTAATTATATTTGAAATATTTTAATAGGTCAATGTTCCTTGAAATTATATTTGAAATATTTTAATAGGTCAAGGTTCATTAAAATTAACTTTGATATTATTTGAAATTAAGTTTGAATATGTTATTACACGTTTTATCTTAAACGGTTTATATTTGAACTTGAATTTAAATATGTGCTTAAAGTAATTTGATGATTAAATATAGTATAAGGTACACTCGTTTTGTTAATTATAGTACACGGCTATATTTGATATTGAATTAGTTGTTATGCAAAATATAGAGTTTTCTATTAATAAGATGATATTTGAATTAATACTAAAAATAGAAAATGACTATTTGAATTAATACTAAAAATAGAAAATGACTATTTGAATTAATGCTAATAATAGGAATTAATTTGAATGATTATTTAATGTTGATAAATCTTGTTTTTGCTTAGTTTTCATTATCTTGTATAAGTACTAACGTGGCAAAATAGCATTGGATATTAAAGACAAATTACAGCACACGATGACGAAATTATTTTAGCTGTCAGTGCACGTCAGTTTGAAGTTAACCTCAAGATCTTGAAGACAAGCGCTGAATGACAAGGTCAACAAAAAATAACGGAAAGGAGCCTTATTGTTTTCCATGATGTGTTGAGGCGTAACACTATAAGTACAAGGCTTCATTTCAGAATTAAGGATACACCTCTTCTTATCTCTTTCTCTCTTGACTTAAGATTTAGAATGTTGTAAAGAGATGCAAACTCAACTGAACCTTCCAATAGTCTCGATTTGAAGTGACCATGGGAGAGAGTTTGATTAACTAGGCTTTGACTCCTTTTGTGAAAAATATGGAATAACCCATAACTTTTCAGCTCCTAAGACACCCCAACAGAACGGTGTAGTTGAAAGGAAAAATTGAACCTTAGAAGAAATGGCTAGGACAATGCTTATTGAAAATGGATTAGCTAAACACTATTGGGCTGAGGCTGTTAACACAGCTAATTATGATTTAAATAGATGCCTTATAAGACCCATACTTAAGAAAACTCCCTATGAGTTATTCAAAGGAAGAAAACCGAATATAGCATACCTTAGACCATTTGGTTGCAAATGTTTTATTCATAATAATGGTAAAGACAATTTAGGTAAATTTAATGCTAGAAGTGATGAAGGTATATTTCTTGGATACTCACTAAATAGTAAAGCTTATCGAGTGTTTAACAAACGTACAGGTATAGTTGAAGAAAGTATACATGTCGTTTTTGATGAATCTGAAAATGGGACATTAAATGAAGGATTTAAGGAGTTAAACCTTAATAAACATTTTGATGATTTGAGTAATGACGAACTGGATGTTAATGTTACTAGTGCAGTTAAAAGGAATAACATACAGGATACCATACAAACTATTGATGATGAAGGAAAACAGGTTGTTAACATTGAAGACTCACAGTCTGATCTTGAGACCCAACCTCAAGAACTTGAGATAGTTTCTGAACATACTGCTTTAGATACACCAATTAGAAATACCTCAAATGTAGTAAGTACAAGTTCTTTGAATGTAAACACACCATCCATACTACGAAGAAGAATTAGAAAGTCATATCAACATCCTCCAGAAAACATTATAAGTTATCCAAACAAAGGTACGCAAACTTGATCCTCTCTTAAGAATCCATGTGCATTTTCTACTTTTGCTTCTCTTGTAGAACCAAAGGATGTTAAAGAAGCATTAAAAGAACCAGAGTGGATCATTGCAATGCAAAATGAATTAAATGAATTCGAAAGGAACAAAGTTTGGGATCTAGTTGAAAGACCTCTAGATCGTACTATCATTGGAACTAGATGGGTCTTTCGTAACAAACTCAATGAGGATGGAGACATTGTAAGGAATAAAGCAAGGCTGGTAGCTCAAGGCTATAATCAAGAAGAAGGTGTAGATTATGATGAAACTTTCGCACCAGTTGCAAGGTTAGAATCTATTCATATTATGCTTGCTTTTGCTTCATACATGAATATTAAACTATATCAAATGGATGCTAAATGTGCATTCTTAAATGGATACTTGCAAGAGGAAGTATATGTTAAACAACCACCCGGCTTTGAAAATTCTGATCTACCTAATCATGTGTTCAAACTGAATAAAGCGCTATATGGCTTGAAACAAGCTCCAAGAGCTTGGTATGACAGATTTAGCTCACATCTACTTGAAAATGAATTTCAACGAGGTAAAATTGATAAAACACTTTTCATTAAAACTAAAGGAAAAGATATTCCAGTTGTTCATGTATATGTTGATGATATATTGTTTGGAGCTACTAATGATTCTTTGTGCAAGGAATTTTCTGAGATTATGTGCAAGGAATTTCAAATGAGCATGATGGGAGACTTAACATTCTTTCTTGGACTACAAATAAAGCAAAATAAAGATGGCATATTTATTTGTCAAAGTAAACATGTTAGAGATTTGTTAAAGAAGTACAATATGGATCAATGTAAAGAAGTTAATACGCCTATGAGTACAACACTAAGTCTAGACCAAGATATAAATGGTAAGAGTGTTGATCAAAAGACTTATAGAGGTATGATTGGTTCTTTATTGTATTTAACTGCTAGTCGTCCTGATATTATGTTTAGTGTTTGCTTATGTGCTCGTTTTCAAGCTAATCCAAAAGAATCTCACTTAACAGAAGTTAAGAGAATCTTTAGATATTTATACGGGACTAAAGACTTCGGTCTATGGTACCCTAGTTGTGAAAATTTTAGTTTGATTTTTTTTCAGATGCTGATTATGCTGGATACAAAATTGATAGAAAAAGCACCTCAGGATCATGTCAATTCTTAGGAAATTCATTAATCTCATGGTATTCTAAAAAGCAAAATTCAGTTGCTTTATCTACAGCTGAAGCTGAATACATAGCTGCGGGTGCATGTTGCTCTCAAATTTTATGGATTTCTCAACAACTTATAGATCTTGGAATTGATTTCAAAGGTATACCAATAAAGTGTGATAATACAAGTGCAATTTGTATTACTAAGAATCCTGTACAACATTCACGTACAAAACACATTCAGGTACGTCACCATTTTATAAAGGATGATGTTGAAAAAGGTAATATTTCATTATCCTTTATATCTACTGAAAATCAATTAGTGGATATATTTACAAAACCTTTAAGTGTTGATCGTTTTGCTTATATACGTATGGAACTTGGCATGCTAAATGATGTTGCATGAATTAAGGGGGAGTAATGGCATATGAGTAAAAGGATTGAGACGTTAATTACTTAAATACTAAGTATGTATTAAGGGGGGGCATTACATATTATTTACTTGTTTTGATTGTGATTATATGTGTGTTTATGCATGAGTTGGAGAATTGAAAATTTAATTTCAATTTCTTAAAATTTAGTTATTTTATAAATATGGGATTTATAATTAAATACCTTTAACCAATAAAGGATATTTAATTATTTTTAAAAAAAATTTATTGTTATTGACAATCCCAACATTTTAATTCTTCCAGTTTACTTTTTGATGAAAGTCAAAAAGGGGGAGATATATAAGTATGTATGTATATTTTTATTTGCATGCTTACTTGCTCTGATTTTTTGTTGCTTTGTTTGCTTGCTTACTTATGCTTGCTTATCATGTTGCATATAATATATTGTTATGATATTGCTGAATAGTGCATTGCTGCTCTGATTTATTAATAAATTGTTCTGTTTATTGCTAAATGCATTCATGCTTAACATACAGAGATATAGATATAAATTGATAGTTGCTAATTATTGCTCATGTTCATAATGTTTGATAATCATGTCTTTGAAATTGAAGTATTGATATTTATGATGCTATATTACAATATTAATTTTTATATTTGTTATGTATTATGATTGGATATTTATGAATAAATAATAATTGTGATAATATGAAGTATGAAAATTCACTGGATTATACTATACTGTTTTTATATTGTTCTGATTTGAAACTGTTTTCAAAATCTTGAAGAACATTCTGACTGATGATAAAGTCTTGAAAATATTCTGTTTAAAGATATATTTATTATTCTTATTGTTGAAATACACGAAGATGGTCGAATGCAACAAGAGGGGGGGGGGGGGGTGAATTGTTGTGTATCTAGCTTTACTTCGTTTTTCTTCTAATTTGCAGAATTTTAACAATCAAAATAAAGCTTAAACTTAAAAAGCAAAAGATAAAAAGGAGACAAAGATTTTACGTGGAAAAACTTCTTGGCCTAATAAGAAGGAAAACCACGACCCCCCGGGATTTCAAAATTCTCACTATGTTTTAGGCAATCAAATACAATTACATAAAACAGTTTGCTTAATTCACTTGAAGCTTCTCTACTCTAGGCCTAATTCTCTTTCCCTACTTTCTCCTTCTCTTTCTCTTCTCATGTTTCACTTCTCTATTCCCTTAGACTTCTCATAAGTCTAATTACAACAAAACACTCAATAACCCTTACAAGGCCAATTCTCAAGAAATTAAAATCATTACTTAAGAAAAATATAATAAATTATTTGGCATTTAAAAACAGAAAATAATTTTCTTAAATGATCTCCCTTTAATGGACACTTTTGGACAGATATTCGGTTTGAGCAAAGTTCCTCCTATTTATAGTGGGAACAGCCAGCAGTTACCTTAGACACACCTCCAACCTTCCTCCACGTTCTCAAAAGAAAAGATAGTGGAATTGCCTATAAATAAATGTCCGACTGTCATTTGCTCAAAGAGAACAACGGTTTCCTTTAGCTAAAATAGCATAGGAATTAAAAACACAAGATCCTAAAAAATAGGAGATCTTAATCTTAAGAAGAAAAAGTCTTAGGCTATTTTTAGATAACGTAAAAATAGTTTAGCCAATTAACTTACTAATTAATTTAAGTAACTAATTTAAGATTTAACCGTTTACATCAACTAGAAATAGAAAAATAAAATAACAGCAATTTTCCAGTCGATGTTTTTCTCCAGACCTGCTACGTAGGAACAACGTACTGTCTCCAGCTTCAACTTCTGTTAGATTGTTCATTTTAGGAACAGTAGACCGTCTGTCAACCTTTAACTTCCTAAGCACTTATCTAACTTCTTGAATATTTTAAGACACGTACAACTTCCACGAACCAAGTCATAGGCTTCATCAACGATTTCAACAAAATCGGATATTCACCTACAAAACAATCTCTAAAACATGTTTGTTTATTTAAAAGTGAAGTCATCATCAAAACCTTAAGAGTATGGGGTTATCAATCAAAAAGAATATGGGGTTATCAAACCTCAGCATAAACTATATAGATTTGTCAGTGATGAAAGCAAGAAACAATAATGAAAGTAAGCACCATAAAAAGCAATCAAATCTGCATAGTGTTAGTCATCACAGACCAGAAATAAAAACAAAAGAAAGAAATGTAGCAGTTGTTCAAATACAAACTTGTACCCCAGATGGTACAAAGAAAAGTGAAATTGTTTGATTAGTGTTACAGCCAACAAATCATTAAAAACATGGGAAAAGGAATCAGGGAGCAGTCTCTTCTTCATCGATGAACTCAGTCTGTACTTCCACTGTGTCCAGCTTGGCACCAAGACGGCTCTCCATCTGGTTAAGCTGATCAACAATTGAAGCAAGTGAGACTCGAACTTCGTCTTGAAAAGCAGTGAAATGAGACTGTAGGTCAAGGAGCTTGGAGAGAATGAGGTTTGAAGAAGCTGCAGGAATAGAGTCAGGGTTAGCACAACCATTACCTGGTGAAGACTGAGATGGTGGTGGTGTAAAGTGAATAGGTGATTGAGGTGGTGATGGATTGTGATGTGGCGGTGATGGAGTGTGATGTGGTGATGATGTGGTTGGCTTGGGAGAGGGAGGTTTATTGGATGTAGACTCAGGCATGGTCTCAAATGTGGTATCATCAACCATTGTAGCCTTACGTTTCGAGGCTAACCTCCTACTCTTCCTCTGAACAGATTTAGCCTTTCTCCTCAATGCTATCACAGTCTCTTCATCACTTGAATCATTACAGAGATTGTGATAAGCATCTACTCCTTCCTGTTTTGCTTCCCCCTTACTAGCTTCTCCATCCTGTTCCCCTTTTTCTTCTGTTTCAATATTATTAGTGGGAACAGGTCCTTGCTCCTTTTCCTCTTTTTCTTCCTGTTCTTCTTCCCTCAATTTTTCTTCTTCTTTTTCAACCTCTTCTTCTTCAGAACCAACTTCAACTTCCTCCTCTAAATAATGTATTAACATCCCTTCATCAGTTAATTTTAAGTGCAAATTTTGTAAGCACTTTGCACCTATCTTCATGTTGGGTCCCATTGGGAACTCCAACGCTTCCAAAGGGACATCAAATTTTTTGAAAATGCAGGTCAACAACCCTCCATAACCAACAAAATTTTTCTTCTCAATACAATCAGACAAATGAGATATTATCAAAGATGGAAAATTTATCTTTATGTGATTAGCCATGCAGTAAATCAATGTAGCATCACGTAAACTTACTTCACTCCTTTTGGAGTTTCTTGGCAAAATAAATCTTCGTGCAATATTGTACAGTAATTTATGCAGAGGATTCAAAATGTTATGGCTTATTTTCCCTTTTCTTTGCTCAATCCCTAAAAATTTTTAAACCGTTTTTTCATTTATCCCAGAAAATACTATTTTTGAACCAACGTAGTAAGTATCAAACCCAACATTAGGAACATTAAACCATTCCCCCAGCAATGCACTATTAAATTCTATTTTGATGTTCTTGACGGTACTAGAACACATCCCACAATAATTTCAGAAATTTGAAATAAATTCTCGCACGAGATTTGGAAAAATGGAATTGCAACTAAAATTTGACATCAAAACTTCCCATTCTTGATGATGCAAAATGTCATGCAGTTGAGGAAAATGGGTAGAATCATACCAGTATTTGTCGAGTCCGAAACCAACAGACATTTCTTTTGAGATTTCTTCAGCACTATTAGGGTCACTATGCTTCGAACGTTTGATTACTTTGGAGGATGAACCACTTGAAATCTTGCGTTTGGTACTGGTAGGTTCAGTAGTATGATTGGGTGATTCTTTTGTGGTTTCTGTGGTTGTGGGTGGTGCAGCATCCAGTAATGGTGGAGGATGAACCACTTTTAGAGGTTGTGGCTGGGTATGTGTACGGGATTTAGGGGTTTCCTTGCTTGATTTTGAAGATCTTGGGGTTTTCATTTTGAATTTTTGAAAAGATTGAGAGAAGAGAAGGAGAACGGTTTCTTGAAGAAGAATTGAGAAAGCGTGAGTAATGTGAGTAGCGTGAGTACTTTTGAAAAGGTTGAGAGTTTAATACAGGGTTGAAGTGACGGTTACCTTAAGTCCCATCTCATCAATGCCATCATCATTACTTGTGATTTAGAAGGATTTTGAAGAAAATAAAAACCGTTTCCCATATTTTTTTTTTATTGATTTATGTTGACTATATATAAAAAATGAAGAACAAAATTATGAAATATTAAATTAAAAAAAATGAATTATGATATTATAAAATATTATATGAAGAGAATAACGAACATACTGCTTTGGTCTGATCAACTTAACAACATACAAACGAGAAGACATTCATAGTACAAACTTTATTAAGTGTTTACCTGATCCATTCAATAATTGATTCTGAATCAAGATATTGAGGTTGATTTATGACCTCTTCATTCACATGATGCTTCATTGGGAATTTCATGCAACCAACTTTAGTGGAGCTTGATCATACCAAGTTATAATCTTATATTTTCATATTGTTCCCTTGGAAGTGGTTTGCTCAGAATATCTGCAACTTGTTCATTTGTATTAACATGCTTTAATACAATATTTTTGTTTTCTACATTATCCTTAAGAAAATGATGTCTAATATGTATATGTTTAGCTCGTGAGTGATGCACTGGATCTTTAGATATACATATGGCAATAGTATTATCACGATAAATAGGAATGCATTCAATTTTAATACCAAAATCTCTTAGTTGCTGTTTTATCCAAATCATTTGGGAACAGCAAGCTGCTGCTGCTACGTATTCAGCTTCGGCTGTGGATAATGCAACCGTGTTTTGTTTCTTGGAACTCCATGAAACCAAACATGAACCAAGAAATTGTACCATACCTGACGTGCTTTTTCTATTAACTAGATCACCTGCATAATCTGCATCACTAAAGCCTTTTAAATCATAAACATCACTTTTAGGATAAAATAGAGACAAGTCGTTTGTTCCCTTCTAATATCTTAAAATCCGTTTTATTGCTGTGAGATGTGAATCTTTGGGGTTGGACTGAAATCTAGCACATAAACCAACACTAAATGAAATATCGGGTCTACTTGCAGTTAGATATAATAAGGAACCTATCATGCCGCGATACATCGTTTGATCTACATTAGTTCCTTTTAGGTCTTCATCTAATCTAACATTTGTAGCCATAGGTGTATGGTTGGTTTTAGCGTTGTTTAGCCCATTCTTCTTCAAAAGTTCTTTTATGTATTTTTGTTGATGAATAAAAATACCATTTTCAGTTTGTTTAATTTGCAAACAAGGAAAGAAATTTAATTCTCCCATCATGCTCATTTCAAATTCTGTGCCCATAAGGTTGGCAAATTCTTTACATAACAAATCATTGGTCGCACCGAAAATAATATCATCAACATAAATTTGAACAACTAAAATATCATAACCTTTATTCTTAAAGAATAAGGTTTTGTCAATTTTTCCTCTTACAAAGTTATTTTGAATCAAAAACTTTGATAGTCTTTCATACCATTGCCTAGGAGCTTGCTTCAAGCCATATAAAGCTTTGTCAAGCTTGTAGACATGATCAGGACAAGAAGTGTTCTCAAAACCTGGGGGTTGTTCAACAAAAACTTCTTCATCAAGAAAACCATTTAAGAAAGCACATTTCACATCCATTTGATATAACTTAAAGTTCATAAATGCAACAAAAGAAATTAAAATTCTAATAGCCTATAACCTTGCTACCGGAGCAAATGTCTCAGTGTAATCAATACCTTCTTGTTGATTGTACCCTTTGACCACGAGTCTTGCTTTGTTTCTTACAATTATTCCATGCTCATCTAGCTTATTCTGAAATACCCATTTCAAACCAATTACCTTCTTGTGTTTTGGTTTGGGTTCCAAGTGCCATACCTTATTTCTTTCAAATTCATTTAATTTATCTTGCATGGCTACTATCCATTCGAAATCCTTTAGAGCTTCTTCGTGATTTTTGGGTTCAAGTGATGATAGGAACGCAAAATGTGCACAAAAGTTTCTCATTTGGGATCTGGTTTGTGTTCCCTTATTCATATCACTTATAATCAGATCAAGAGGATGATAACTTTGATATTTCCAAGGTTTGGGCACAAATTCTCTTGAGGGAACAGTTGCATGTTCTGGCTCAACATCTTGATTGGCATTTTATTCAGCTACTGGATCATTTTGCTCATCTGCGGGAACAGCTGAATTGGGAACAGTTTGCTGGTCCAGTTGTGCTGGCAGTTCCTGGACTTGGTCAGTTTCTTCTTCTTCTTCTTGTATTGCCTGTTCACCTGTTGTTCCTTGATCTTGCACCTTTATATCTTCATCATCTTCTAAATTTGCAAGACCTATTTTGACATTGTTTATTTCCTGTTCACTTTTTGAAAAGTTAGTTTCATCAAAGATTATGTGAACGGATTCCTCCACGCACATTGTTCTCTTATTATAAACTCTGTAAGCTTTGCTATGTGATGAATAACCGAGAAATACTGCTTCATCACTTCTTTCATCAAATTTACCTATATTTCGTTTTCCATTTACGTGAACAAAACATTTGCATCCAAACACACGAAAATAGGAAATATTTGGTTTAACACCTTTGAGCAATTCATAGGGTGTTTTAGAAGTGATTGGTCTTATTAATACACGATTCAAAGTATAGCATGCAGTATTGACGGCCTCGGCCCAAAAATTTCTAGGTAGACCACTAGCAATCAACATAGTCCTAGCCATTTCTTCTAGGGTTCTATTTTTCCTTTCTACCACTCCATTTTGTTGTGGTGTTCTAGGAGCGGAAAAATTGTGATTTATACCATGTTCATTACAATAATTCATAAAGTTTGAATTCTCAAATTCTTTGCCATGATCTGATCTTATGTTAACAATTAGATTATTGGTAGATTTTTGTATTTTGTTAGCAAAGGAAACAAACTCATCAAAAGCTTCATCTTTGCTTACTAAAAATAGGGTCCAAGTAAATCTACTATAGTCATCAACTATGACAAACACATATCTTTTGCAACTACGGCTTTGTGTTCTCATAGGTCCACATAGATCCATATGAATTAATTCTAATGGTCTAGAGGTAGTCACCAGATACTTTGATTTAAAAGATGACCGCACTTGTTTTCCTTTAGCACAAGGATCACAAATTTCATTTTTGAGGAATTTTATTGCTGGTAACCCTCTTACTAGGTCTTTGATCTTAAAGTGTTAATCAATGAATAGCTAGCATGACCTAGACGCTTGTGCCAAAGCAGTGGGTCTTCTTCTATAACGCTTAAACACGTTAGACTGGTTTTGGGAACAGTGTGCAGGTCCACAACATAAATGTTCCCTTTTCTGATTCCCTCAAGGACAGGGTCTCCTGTGTTGTTCCTAGAAATTATGCATCGTTCAGAAGTAAACTTAACAGAGTTACCTTTGTCACAAAATTGAGAAATACTTAAAAGATTGTGTTATAAATTCTCGACTAAAAATACATTGTCAATGGCATGGGAACTTGACCTTACAACCTTTCCTTTGGCGATTATCTCACCCTTCATATTATCACCGAAGGTTACAGTTCCCCCATCATATGCTTCAAGTGAGAGAAATTTAGATTTGTCATCCATCATGTGCTTGGAACACCCACTGTCGAGATACCATGAGTTGTTTCCCCTCACTTCAACCTACAAAGCAAATTAATGGTTAGGTTCAGGAACCCAGCCATCCTTGGGTTCCCTGTCGATAATACTTGAATCACATTTATTAATCCATATGCGTTCGACATAATTTTTATTTGCTTTGGTATGCTGTTCCCTTTTTTACACATTGATTTTTCAGGTGTCCAGTTTTGCCACAAAAGGAACAGATTTTACTACTAGGGAGATCAACATAGACCTTTTTCTTTTTATTATTTTTAATATAACCTAGACCTTCTTTACTCTTTGGTTTAGCATTTAGAATCCATTTGGGAACTTCATTGATTTTCCCTTTTCCTTTTAAATTAAGTTGATCTTTTAGATACTTATTTTCCCTTTCATATGATTCTAATTTTAATTTCATTTCTTGAAATTCCGTGCTAAACACTTGAGTGGATTTATCATTTTCATCCCATTTTAATTCTAGCAATTTGTTTTGATTCTTTTCAATGTTAAGAATGATGAATTCCTGCTTTATTTTCTCCAATTGCTCTTTTAAAATAACATTCTTATTTAACAATTCAAAAAATCTACTTTACACATCGATCCTAAAAGTATTTAAGTATGAGATGTGATCTTTACTTAACTTAAGGTCTTTCTCAATTTGGAGACACTTAGCTGTTTTTTCTTCCAACTTCTCTTGTGTTTCCAAAAATACCTTAATTAATTTATCCTTACTTAAACTGAATAGATGTTTAGGAGTAGAACTAGAAGACATTACGTCTCTTTCCTTAGTCTCTTCATGAGATGCCATGAGACACAGATTTGCAGTTTCTTCCTCTACTGGAACTTCAGTTTCAGCTTCGCTTTGAGTGTCACCCCAAGCTGCGATCATTGCTTTACGAAAATCTGTTCTGAAGTTTCCCTTCTTTGGCATTCTTCCAGCTTCCTTTATCTTCCCTTTGCCCTTCTCATTCTTCCATAGAGGGCAATCCTTGATGAAGTGATCAGTACTTCCACATTTGTGGCATTCAAAATTCGTCTTCAAGTTAGCAGTTCTTCTTTCCTTATTATTTCTTTGGTTTCTATATCTGCTGTTCCTGAAGAATTTTTTGAATTTACGTGCCAACATAGCAGCTTCCTCTTCACCAGCTTCTGATTCTTCACTATCATCTGCTGCCAGAGCCAGTCCTTTATATCGGGAACTGTCAGCTGTACCCAAATGCAGTTCATGTGTCATGAGTGAACCAGCCAGCTCTTCCAAATTGAACTTGGTGAAATCTTTGGACTCCTGGATGGCTGTGACCTTAGCTCTCCAGCGCTCATCTTGTGGAAGACTTCTCAGTATTTTCCTGACTTTTTCATAGACTGGAATAATCTTGCCAAGAGAGACAAGTTCGTTTGTAATGTTGGTGAACCTGGTAAACATCTCTTGGATGTTTTCCTTAGGTTCCAAAACAAACCTTTCATATTTGGACATTAGGAGGTCAATCTTGGATCGCTTCACTTCACTGGTACCTTCATGGGTAACTTCCAGCAGGTCCCATATTTGCTTTGCCGTTTTACAACCCATGATACGATTATGTTTATTTGGCCCGAGACCACAGTGAAGCAGCTTGATACCAAGAGCGTTCATCTCCATCTTTTGAAAGTCTTCCTTTTCATATTCAGTGATTGGTTTTGGAATTGATTCATTGTTGGAGTTGATGGTCGTCACTTCGAAATCTCCTATTTCAATTACTCTCCATACTTGGTAATTTTCGGCCTTTATGAAAATTTTCATCCTATTTTTCCAGTAGGTATAGAATTTCCCATCGAACATGGGTGGCCTTTGCGTAGAGTACTCTTCTTCCATGCGTTCGTTCATCTTCAACATCTTGCCAGGGAACATGATACTGCTCTCAGGGTTTCCTGATTAAATGAGGAACAGGGCTCTGATACCAATTGTTGAAATACACGAAGATGGTCGAATGCAACAAGAGGGGGGTGAATTGTTGTGTATCTAGCTTTACTTCGTTTTTCTTCTAATTTGCGGAATTTTAACAATTAAAATAAAGCTTAAACTTAAAAAGCAAAAGTTAAAAGGAGACAAAGATTTTACGTGGAAACCTTCTTGGCCTAATAAGAAGGAAAACCACGACCCCCCGGGATTTCAAAATTTTCACTATGATTTAGGCAATCAAATACAATTACATAAAACAGTTTGCTTAATTCACTTGAAGCTTCTCTACTCTAGGCCTAATTCTCTTTCTCTACTTTCTCCTTCACTTTCTCTTCTCACGTTTCACTTTTCTATTCCCTTAAACTTCTCATAAGTCTAATTACAACAAAACACTCAATAACCCTTACAAGGCCAATTCTCAAGAAATTAAAATAATTACTTAAGAAAAATATAATAAACTAATTGGCATTTAAAAACAGAAAATAATTTTCTTAAATGATCTCCCTTTAATGGACACTCTTGGACAGATATTCGGTTTGAGCAAAGTTCCTCCTATTTAGTGGGAACAGCCAGCAGTTACCTTAGACACACCTCCCACCTTCCTCCACGTTCTCAAAAGAAAAGATAGTGGAATTGCCAATAAATAAATGTCCGGCTGTCATTTGCTCAAAGAGAACAACGGTTTCCTTAAGCTAAAAATAGCATAGGAATTAAAAACACAAGATCCTAAAAAATAGGAGATCTTAATCTTAAGAAGAAAAAGTCTTAGGCTATTTTTAGATAACCTAAAAATAGTTTAGCCAATTAACTTACTAATTAATTTATGTAACTAATTTAAGATTTAACCGTTTACATCAACTAAAAATAGAAAAATAAAATAACTGCAATTTTCCAGTCGATGTTTTTCTCCAGACCTGCTACGTAGGAACAGCGTACTGTCTCCAGCTTCAACTTCTGTTAGATTGTTCATTTTAGGAACAGTAGACCGTCTGTCAACCTTTAACTTCCTAAGCACTTATCTAACTTCTTGAATATTTTAAGACACGTACAACTTCCACGAACCAAGTCATAGGCTTCATCAACGATTTCAACAAAATCGAATATTTGCCTACAAAACAATCTCTAAAACATGTTTGTTTATTTATAAGTGAAGTCATCATGAAAACCTTAAGAGCCAACACTTATCATGTTTTCAGTTCATATTAACTTAGAAATATGATTTAGGAAAATATGGTTTTGCCTTTCATCAAGGGGGAGATTGAAGACTTAATTCTCTTTAATGATGATAATTCAAAACACATATTGACTAAACAAATAAATTAAGTGATGACATTTAGTTGTATAAGTAAGTCTAAAATCATATTTGATATACATTTGATAAGTAATATATATTTAAGTTCGAAGACGTTGAAATATGCTTAAAGAACTTAAGTTTATTTTAAAGTTGATTTTATAAGTCTTGAAATACGTTTCAAAGTCTTGAAGATATTTACATTTATAATCAGGATAATTTCGTAATTATATTTGAAATATTTTAATAGGCCAATGTTCCTTGAAATTATATTTGAAATATTTTAATAGGTCAAGGTTCATTAAAATTAACTTTGATATTATTTGAAATTAAGTTTGAATATGTTATTACACGTTTTATCTTAAACGGTTTATATTTGAACTTGAATTTAAATATGTGCTTAAAGTAATTTGATGATTAAATATAGTATAAGGTACACTCGTTTTGTTAATTATAGTACACGGCTATATTTGATATTGAATTAGTTGTTATGCAAAATATAGAGTTTTCTATTAATAAGATGATATTTGAATTAATACTAAAAATAGAAAATGACTATTTGAATTAATACTAAAAATAGAAAATGACTATTTGAATTAATGCTAATAATAGGAATTAATTTGAATGATTATTTAATGTTGATAAATCAGGTTTTTGCTTAGTTTTCATTATCTTTTATAAGTACTAACGTGGCAACATAGCATTGAATATTAAAGACAAATTACAGCACACAATGACGAAATTATTTTAGCTGTCAGTGCACGTCAGTTTGAAGTTAACCTCAAGATCTTGAAGACAGGCGCTGAATGACCAGGTCAACAGAAAATAACAGAAAGAATCCTTATTGTTTTTCATGATGTGTTGAGGCGTAACACTATAAATACAAGGCTTCATTTCAAAATTAAGGATACACCTCTTCTTATCTCTTTCTCTCTTGACTTAAGATTTAGAAATTCTCTAAGTGTTTTAAGAGTTGTAATTCTTAGTTCATCAACTTGTGAATCTCTATTGTGAGATTTGGGATTTTGCTTTTACTAAAGGGACTTGTAATATGGTTCTTTAAGGGGAAGAACGTGGTGTGATGAGATAGTGAGATCTTCTTGTTTGTATTAAAGTCGGATTAATAAATGGCGTTGAAATCCTACGGGTTGAAAGAGAACCCATAGGCGAGGAGTAGGTTGGTTAGAACTGAACCTCGTTAACATATCGTGTGTTATACTTTAAAGTTTATTTTCCGCACATACGTTATTGTTTACGAATTGACTCAAAACAGTTCCAGAAAACAGTTTTGACAGACTCCTCAAATTCTTGAGACAAGCTGACAGACAAAATTTTAAATAGCCCAAACTCTCTATTCACCCCCCCTCTAGAAAGTATTCAACTTCCTATTAACCTTCATAGACAATTAAAATAATAAATAATTTATAACCAACTAAACTAATATCACCGATTATCATTATATATTAATTCGTATCCCAAAATATCACACGTTCCAAATATTATCGTGTGTAAAAAATATACGTAATTCATATACAAGTTTCTTTATAACCAATTTTCCAAAATAATTCTCTTACCATATATAAGTCTTCATGCAAAAATTTACAAGTGAAAGGCACTTTGAAAAAGTCCAAAAATTTATAAGTGCACATATAGCTACTTCATAACCCAAAACATCGCGCATCCAAAATGCTTGTAGTTATCACCAACATTGTCATTGACTACAAAAAATTTCCAACGAAGATATGTTTGCGTACACCAAATAATTTTGTTAGTAATTCAGAAACAAATGAGCCCCAATATTGAGTACTTTATAGGGAAAGCATTTAGCATGATATTTACAATCAAACCATTCCTACACTTTTTGTTGAGACATAATAAGCAAAGCATTTAGCATGATATTCACTAACAAAAGCATTACGTGTATAGGGAAAGGATTTAGAATTTAGCATCAAATTCACAATCAAACCATCACAATTCCAACTCAAACATAGCATGAAGCATATGCAAAAGACCAGAACCCATGACAACAAAATCCAACATAAGCAGCAATACTTCTAATTGGACTAAAATGCCAACCAGCTAATGCCATCGTAACTAAAACCACAACACAAGCCACCAATACTCTTAATTGGCCTAAAATTCCAACCAGCTAATGCCATTGTAACTAAAACTATCACACAAGTCGTCAATACTCCTAATTGGACGCAAAAGAAAGGCCAAGTATATATTAAAAACATGTCTTTTTTGCATGTTGTAAGCTTAAGTATATGTTAAAAAAATGCAAAAGAAAGCATCATTTACCTAATAAGCATTCATGACAATCATTGAACTTCTTTATTCTGTAGTTGTTGTAAGATGCTTTGTTTCATCGATTCAATTGCTTCTTGTTGTTGTGCCTTATATTCTTCAAATTGTCGTTGTTATAGCAATTGACTTTCCGTCAAATCTTTCATTTGTTGTTGTTGCTCTTAAATTTTCTCTTGTTGTTGCTCCATAATCTTACGTTGTTCTATTTGTACTTTGTCTTTAGAATATGCACGTACCCCTGTCCCTTTTCCACGTACATGCCCTGACTTTTGGCCCATAACTCTAAGCAAAATTTCATATTGTGTCATTGAATCCCCAGCTGATGCAACAACATCTTTCAACTTCACCTATTACATAAACAAGATATATATAATTGCATATTATAATAAAAAAATTATACAAGGGTAACAAAAATATAGTTATAATGGGTTGTTGTACATACATGGATTTCTTTTGACCGCGTATCGAGCCATTCTAGTTTTCCTTGATCATTCTTATGAGTCTGTTGGATAAGCCAAACTTTATCAGCAGTTAGCTTCACATTAGATTCTCTTTTGTCTATTCAAATAATACAACGTTATTGATATTATTTCAGACTACATTCAATAAACATAATAAAATAGGTTTGTCTTATCAATACATCTTCTGATTCAGAAAATGATAAATTTCCAGTCGTATGCTTAGTTCTCTTGTCAGAATTCCGATTTTTAGAGTTCTTCTCACTTATGACCTGCATGATGATTAAAAAAGTTGATGCCAATCAAGTTCTTGCTATTATTGGTAATTCCTAAATGGCATCATTGACGAGAAGATACATCAAAAACATTTATCTTTAGACAAATTGATGTATCTATGCACATTAGTTTTACATATACATTGGCTCAATGTTGAGTTGTTTACTTACATAAATAGTTCATACATAGTACATAGTTTAATTAAAGAAATACCTTAAATTTGTCAGATCCGTAATACTTGATCAGATATTCTCATTGAGGTTGGGGTAAGTCAAGAGGAGGATTCTTTTTGAGCTCCTCGTTAGTTTTTCCGCATCTCGCACTTTTGTAGTAATTGTGCAACCTACACTTGTACAATCTATATAAACATTGCATGTTCTCTAAGACAAATGCATACATTCGGAAGTAGTCACTAGACTTATTAATTTCAAACTTCTCCTGCACAAAGAAGGTAAGATGATAAGTACAACCAAAACCAGAAAACTATAGTGCTAAATAACTGATATTAATAAAGAAATTAGTAACTAACATAACCTGTATTTCCTTCAACATACTTTCTCCAGCTGCCTCAAATGCTTCTTTCCAACTTTTCACATTTAAGGGAGCTTTTGTCCTCACAACACGCCCACACTCATTAACCAAGTGAAGAGCATTTTCTCCAATTGCTCGGTCAATTTCATCAGGTATTGTGATCTTCAATTTCGATCCTCTCCCTTTAATTTTCATGTCAACCACGTAAGTCTTATACATTCCTCTCTTACCTCTTCCTTTGATCTTACTAGTTGCTAAGATAATACAAATGTTAAAACTTATCAAGTATGCCTACAATAATCAATAATCAATAATCAATAATATCTAAAAAAGTTGCTCCATCTCTCTTAACTACCTGTATTTCTATCTATCTCATCACCGTTAACTTACTCTACCTCCTTTCGAGTGATAGTTTGCCTTGGTTGTGGATCTAAAGCTTCATTCACTTGCAAGCCCACTTCAATTCTACTAACAAAGTTGCTTCTTTTCTTTCTCTTACCAAGTATGCCTAATAATCAATAATCAATAATCAATAATATATAAATAATTACAAACTAGAAACGTGAAAGTCGAGTTTTCAATAATGTACTTTCATCCAGTAAGGTAATGACGCCTTCTGATGCTTGGTCATTCAAGATTAGTGTAGCAGTTTCTTCATAACCTTGAAGATCGTCTCCATGAATCAAGTTATGGTCTTTCAAGGTCGGCGCATCAGTTGTTGGCGATTTAGTTGCTGGCAATTCAGTTGGTCCTGCTTTGTTTATATGCGCTTCATAAGTTGTTCGTTGCCTCTCCAAATCTACAAGGGTAAAGACAATGAAAATCAAAGTGAATTCAACATAATAAAATTTAAATTTTTTGAATTGAAATAGAAAAAAAAACTTACTTTTGCTAACAGCATGAGCAATCACATCTGTGATGTGTGGGTTAGAGCTATTATTGAATTGATCAGCTACATTTTGCTTGCTAAACAATTGCGTCCGACTAGCTTGAACACGACTCATAAGTTTTCCGGGGGAAATACTTTGACTGCATATTTTCTTTCCCCCTCCTCTCCCAACCATCTTTTATCTATTCAGATATTTTTGCAAAATTATCAAACAAAAGGTAGCTTCAACAATAAACAATATATTTCATGATAGAGCGGAAAAAATAAAAAATAGTAGCCGAATTGTTCATATAGATAACAAGAAAGATAATAGTGAATGTAAATATTGTACAACATAACATAATCAAGGAGAAGAATCAAAATCAAATTTCTTCTTCAACTTCACTCGATTCCTCAAAGACTTCAATTTCACCATCATTAATGAAATTATCATCTTCCAATATTTGTGTAACCATTTGCACTTCATGTTCTCCTTTATAATCCATAAACATATTTGTAGCCAACGACGAACTAACTCTGAAATAGTCAGTATGTACACAATTAGTACATTCAGCTTCAATATTAGCTTCCACCTCTACTTGTTGAAAGGCATATACATCTATACCCTCCTTATCTAGATCACTAGCACTCATATTATACAAATTCCTTGGTTGTGCTTTTATAACAAATTCCCAATTCTCATTATTTTCATCTTCTATGTAAAATACTTGCTCCACTTGGGATTCTAGCACAAACACATCATCCGACTTTAAAAGTCTATTCTTATTCACACTA
Organism: Amaranthus tricolor; assembly: GCF_026212465.1. NCBI lineage: Eukaryota > Viridiplantae > Streptophyta > Magnoliopsida > Caryophyllales > Amaranthaceae > Amaranthus > Amaranthus tricolor. The sequence goes on from NC_080047.1 coordinate 22,379,185, forward strand.
ACCAAACCATGCTCATCTACCTTATACCCTCTACCAAGGTTTTCTACATCAAACCAACTGCATTTGAACATAAATACATGATTTTCTCCAGGATAACGCATTTGATATATGTCTCTCAAAACGCCATAGTATTCCTTATCTAAAGCATCATCACCACGCACCATGACACCTGAATTTTGTGTTTGCCTATTTTCTGACCTATCACTGGTGTGGAAACGGAAACCAATTACAATATATGCTGTGTAATGTCGTACAACTCTAGAAGGACCACAAACCAAATTGTACAAGTCTTTATCACAGCGTCCAAGTTTATAAATTTTTTGTACCTAAATGAACAAATATTAACATACTTTATTAGCAAAATGGCTTACTGGAAAAACTTAAGAAGGAAACAATTTACAATGTATTACTTAAAAGCTTTCTTACTTGATTTTGTATCCATTTGGAAAATTGTTCTTTGTGCCTCCGTTCTACATTTCTTGGACATTCCTTCTCCAATTCCAACTTCTGTTTTCTATGACACTATGTAAAAACAAATAAAACTGGCTTCTATAGCCTAAAATATACTATACAATTCAAACTAATTAAACATAAGGAATAAAAATGGCTTACTAGACAAACTTAAGAAGTGGATCGTAGTTTTGAAGAATATAAAAATGGATTTGATCACACTCTAGATGATCTAGATGTTTTGGTGTACTCCCCCCAATGGTATGTCCAAGTGGTCTAAAAACCTCAAGATTTGATTTTAAGGTATCCTCTTCTATATCTTCATCGTCATTTCTTACTTTGCGATTGAATTTAGTGTCAATGTCACTCATGTACCTAGAGCAGAATGTTAAGCACTCATCTGCCAAATAACCTTCAGCAATGCAACCTTCTGGATGTGCTCGATTTCGAATATATGATTCTAATGTTCGGAGATACCTAATAGAATAAGACATGTTATGTTAGTATTTGAATAACCTTCAGCAATGCAACCTTAAAGATTAAGTATACCTCTCAATAGGATACATCCACCGATATCGAACTGGTTCAGCAATTTTTGCCTCAGTTGCCAGATATACAACTAAATGCACCATAACATCAAAAAAAGCCGGTGGAAATATCATTTCCAACTTGCATAAGGTCTAAGGAAATTTTTTTTCCAGTTCTTCCAATTGACCAACACTTATGTTTTTAGAGCAAAGGTCTCGAAAAAAAAAAACTTATTTCAACCAAAGGTTCATAAAGCTCTTTAGGTAAAAACCCACAAAGTGCAAGGGGAAGCAACTACTCAATAAAAACATGATAGTCATGGCTCTTCAAATATGATATCTTTTTTCCATTATCTTTAACACAACGAGAATTGTTTGATAGATATCCATCGAGAGATTTCCTTTTTGCAAACATACGACATATGGAAACCTTGGCATCTGACCTCAATGTATATATAGCAATAGGAACACGCACCTTACCATCAACCACTTTAGGATGCAACTTATCTCTGATTTTCATCTTCACCAAATCCAATCGAGCCTTCAAAGTATCTTTGTTCTTTCCTTGTATGCTCATTAAAGTACCCAAGATATTATCAGAGACATTTTTCTCTATATGCATAACATCCAAGTTATGACGAATTTTTAATTTCCTCCAATAAGGCAAGGTAAAGAAAATGCTTTTCTTTTTCCACTCAAACAAGCTATTAGACGCATCCCTTTTTCTTTTGTTCCCTACAATCTTCCCATATTTTTCTTGTGAGAATCGGCTATAATGTTGTAATACATCATCCCCACTCAATGGAACTGGTGCAACACCTTTTTCAATTTTACCGTCAAAAGAATTGGCATCATTTCTCCACTTATGACTCATAACGTCGATGCCCTAAATAACCACCCTTATGGATCAATGAAGTCCGTTTAGTTTCCTTATGAAAACATGGACAAGCGTAATAACCTTTTGTAGACCATCCAGAAAAATCTGCATACGCAGGAAAGTCATTGATAGTCCACAGTAGTCATGCACGCAAGATGAAATTTGTTTTAGAGTAAGCACCATAGGTTTCAACACCAACCTCCCAAAGCTCCTTTAACTCCTCAATAAGTGGTTGGAGGTAGACGTCCATATTAATTCCAGGACTTGTTGGACCTGGTACTAGTAAAGAAAGCATAAATGAATAAGGTTTCATGCATAACCAAGGAGGAAAATTATAAGGGATAAGAACCACTGGCCATATGCTATGTTGTGAATTATTAAACGGCTGAAAGCCATCACAAGCTAGTCCAAGTCTAACATTTCGCACCTTTTTAGCAAATTCACTATACTCTTCATCAAATGATTTCCATGCAAAGGAGTCAGATGGATGTCTCATTGTATCATCCACCGCACTCGCATTGTCATCCTCCAAAAAGGTATCATCCTTCTCTTCCCTAGAAAGGGCATCATCATCTATAATCCTATCACAATCATTCACTCTATATGTTTTAGTAGCATCCCTTTCTTTGTGCCAACGCATGTCTTTGGATGTCTTTCTACACATGTTCAACCTTTGTAGCCTAGGCTTCAATGGAAAACATCTTAGCACTTTTCTAGAAACCTTTACCCCCTTAGAAGAGCCTTCCTTTTCTTGTTTCCACCTTGATAAACCACAAGTGGGACACTCAATCAATATTTCATGCTCTTTCCAATAAAGAATACAATCATTTTCACAAGCATCAATCTTATAATAATCAAGGCCCAAGTCTTTAATGAGTTTCTTAGCCTCATAATAAGAAGTTGGAAGGTAAGCGCCATAGCCTTGACGTTCTAATTAGAGTAAACTATCAAAAGACTTATCAGACCAATTATTCAAAACCTTTAAATGTAATAATTTAACAATATATGACAACTTAGACATTGTTGTGCCATGCATTGTTAATGGTTCTTGGTACTCCTCTAAAAGTTTGAAAAACTTTTTTGCATTTGCATTAGGTTTCTCGTACTCCTCAACATTATTTAAAGCCTCTTCAGCGCTCCCAACATTCATAGCACCAACTCCACATGCATCTTGCAACATTGTGAAACCCCTATCAATGTCATTCGACTCATCAACATCATCCCCATCACTTAATTCAACTAATTCTTCCCCGTGAAGTTCCCAAAAAGTGTACTTCTCATACATTCCTCCCTTAAGCAAGTCGAATCTTACATCACATTTTGTTTTAAGAAATATATTGCGACAACTATTACAAGGGTACCTAATAGTAGTACTATCTCGATCATCTTCTCTTACTTTGGAAAGAGCAAAATTTAGAAATTCATCAACACCATTTACATAATCAATAGATGAACGATCTTTTACTTTGACCCATGCCTTATTCAAAATCATTTCCTATATTTAAACTTTATAATAATTAGATTATATAACATTCAATAATATCACCAAGAACTCCTTATAATATTGTTAACAATTAATACAAGAACAAGAACAATTTAACAACTTGTAGAACAATTTAATTTTGAGTTGTTTGAAGAACAATTTAATGATTCAAAAAGAACAACAATTTAAATTTTTAAAAGAAACACAAGAACAATTTAACAACTTGAATAACAATTTAACCACTATGTGAAAGAGAATTTTAACTTTAAGTTGTTTGAAGAACAATTTAACAATAAAAACAAGAACAAAGATTACCATTTGTTCCAATGTATGCATGACAAATCAAGATTTATTCTTATCGATACTATATTAATGATTTTAAAGCACGAAAAAATTGATATAGATTAGTCTTTAATTACAACCTAACAAATAAAATATGTCTTTTAAAAAACAACTTAATAGTTTTACACTTTAAAATCAGGATTCAAACTATTAGAGTATCTCTTAAATCCAATATGATCAACCATAGCAAGAGGATACTCATGATTCGCAATCATGCTAACTAACGCATTTCTAGATCACAAAACTTCAATGATATTAAAAAAAATTGATAATTAAACATTTAGTATGGTATGATCTCAAAAATGCAACACAACAGCATACAGAATTTGAGTTTCCACTTCAAGAGATAATTAGATAATATAAAAGGATACACAACAACAAGATAAAGGCATTTAACAGTCTAGGCATCCAACAACTTAAGGTGATTTATAAATTAAATAAACAACCTGGAATATAAGAAAGTATATTCAAAGAGCAAAATTTTCTAATGAGCATATGGTAATGAACTACCATCATTCAACCTACATTTTGCAATTTGCAAGTTGCTACAACATTTCCAAGGACGAAGGAACAAATACAAATTATATCAAATTTAATTATATCAACATTTCCAGGGACGAAGCAATTCTAACGAGCATATGGTAATGAACTACCATCTTTCAATTTTTTTTTTACAGAATTTCATGACAAATAATAGGCAAGACATACTTACTCTCAATTACATCATCCAACATCAAAATGTGCTCATTTCAAAGAAAACAGATAAAAATTACCCAGAAAAAATATGAACAAAAGTGAAATTACCTGATACGATTGGAATTCAGAAGCGTTTGTCAATGGTAGGCACGACGAAGGGACGAAGGCACGAAGCGTTCGTCAATGGCAGATACGATGAAGCTTTCGTCAATGGCAGATACGATTGGAATTGCACTGAGAAAATACACATACATTAATCTGATAATTACAACAAAGCAACAAGAAACAAGAACAAGAAATTCAAAGAAACAAAAAGGAAAAAAAAACCAACAACTTGTCGCGGGTTTTTTGAAAGGCGTATGTGCAGAATGCGGTAGCACCGGTGTGCTGAAGGCGGCTGGAACCCCGGTGTGCAGGCGGCAGAAGCTTCGGTGTATAGGCGGCAATCGCTAAGCTCCAGTGTGCGGAAATAGGGTTTGTGAGGGAATCGGGTTTGTGAGGGAAACGGGTATGGGTTTCTGAAAATACGAGGGAGGGAAATGCGGATTGTGAGGGATTGGGTTTCTGATTTGAGAGGGAAATGAAAAAAAAAATTATTAGTATAAGGGTTTTTGCAACGACTTTATTATATCTGTATATTTAAATATTTTTTGCAACGACTTTATTATTTATTTAATTTTAACAACTAAATTGTTTGTTGCAAAAAATTGGGTTATACCGGGAAATTATTTTAAGGGGTGGGGAAGTTTATTTTTTTATGGCAACGATTATTTAGCAACAACAACGGATTTTGCAACAACTTGTATTTTTCGCAACGAGAAAAATATAGTCGTTGCTAAAACTTGTTGCTAAAAAAAGGTTTTCTTGTAGTGGTGAGAAGAGTTTTGGCATCACTAGTCACCTCTCCTATTTCTGCAGATAGCAAGGCAACCTTTGGTATTTCTAAGGTTACATTTGATGTTATAGTTTTAGCTATAAATCCCCCATTTAATAACTTAAATGGTATAAATTGATTGTAATCTTGAAAATTTAAATATTACTCAACAAATGCAGTTGGTTTGTGGTTTTTTGAAATGTTAATTAGAACACATAATTATAATTAATGATTAAATTCTCATATTATTTTATTTAGAAAAAAATGTAACATAAATCCTACTAATTTGATAATGGGAATAATTGCAAGAAATAAAAACCAATTAATTAATCAAAGCGAACAATTTAAAGAGGTTCACTCAATGTAGGCTACGTCCTCTCTAGCATAGATTTTTCATTGATATACCGATAACACGCTAAGCTTCCTTCACATTTTAATGCAAAACTATAATAGAGATTCAAAGAGAGTTGGAGAATAGAAAAAGAGGGTTAAGAATGGATTATAGAAAGAGTGAATATAATTAATGAATTCTAATGTAAGGAGGTTATATAAATTTATATTGTATATTTTACTTCATACAATGACACAAATTGTGTGATAAACAAAAAAAAAATATTGCAAAAAGAAACATGTCCTTAGCACATAAAGTCGAGTCGCCATTCTGTAGTCTCTTGAAAAAGTCGAGTTGACTTAAGCAATTGCCCAAATGAAAACACATCTTCATTACAAAGCAACTCGAGTTAGTTTTTGTCTTTAAACCCAAAAGCACTTCTAAACCATCATTACTCATTTCACAAAAATTATTTCCTAAACAATTCAACATTTGATTATGATATTAATACATTTCTTAATAGACTTCAAAATATCCCTACAATTTTTTATTTTAGAACCATTGAAATAAAATTTTTAGAAATTTTCTTTTATGCGGCCAAACTCGACCATAATTGAAGATTTGGGAGATCCCTTTTTTTAGATATTATGGGTTTGGATTAGGTTTGAGTCTTTTTTGTTAGGATTTAAGTCTAGATTCTTGTCCAACTTTTGTAGACCCAGATTAAAAAAAAATTATGTTGCAATTTTGAAGGAACCGCAACAAATACTCTTTATATTCTTTATCTAATTTTTCCTATCACTTATATGTTTTGTTATTATATTAAACTGCATCATATGTCATGTGGTAGATAGTATTTTTCCACTAGTGTCTTTTCGTTAAACTTAAAAGTATATATTAAAATTCTATACATTAAGATAAACTTTAAAATATCTAATATATATATATATATATATATATATATATATATATATATATATATATATATATATATATATATATATATATATATATATATATATATATATATATATATATATATATATATATATATATATATATATATATATATATATATATATATATATATATTATATGAATATATATATATATACATATATATATATATATATATATATATATATATATATATATATATATATATATATATATATATATATATATATATATATTTATAAAATTTTAAATAATATTGCAAGTCTATATTATAATTATTAAATTTGTCGATACATGGATTTTTTAAAACAAAAAATAATTACTGACGTTTTCTTAATTTATTTACCGAATATATAATTATTTTAAATTCAAAGCTAACTAAATGGAATTACTATAATAATTTATAAAAATATATTACCTAATTTAGCTCCAATTTTAAACAAAAAATATCATATTTTAAATTAGGTAAATATTGTTATGTAATCAAATACTATCATCCACTAAAATAATTTCATTTGTTAAGACACTTGAAAGATGACATTCGTTATTTTCATGCTTTTCATCAGTATGTACTAGATAAATTGCCGTGTAAAACACGGATGCTCTAAATATTTACTGATATGATAATATTGATATGATTTTCTAATATTAATTTACTTACAACATCAATTGAATCATTAAATTTATGTATTAATAATATATTATTTAAGCTAATAAATAATTTATAATTATATTAAAATATATATGTCAAAGAATAGACCAAAAAATTAACATTAATCAATAAAATTTATCAAATTGATTATCGTTAATTTATATTGATAAAATCATAAAACCCAAGTAAGTCAAGAAATATCCGTTAATAGTTTTTATTAAATTTAGATTACAACAACTTTAGCATTCAATAAAATATTGTATTTATTATACAAAACTCATTCTTTTTAGTTTCTGTGATCCTATTGTTGAAAGGTTTAAGATTTTCCATCAATATATTATATTTTAATTGAATTTATCGAATGTTATAAAAATTTGTAATTAATCATAAAATATGTAAAATGAATATAACCTGTAATATAAATTTTGAGCATAAGACTTAAGATTGTATATATAAAAATAAAAAATTAAATATTTTTTTTTTTTGTCTTTTTTTTATTGAGTCTGTTCAGTTTTGATAACGATTGAATGAAGGAAACTTTAATTTTCTTTTAGATTTGGAAAAAAAAACTTGTAGGTTCATATAAGGTAATATCATACTCTTTAATATTAGATCACATATATTTATAATTAATCAACAAATATTTAATGTTTTAATGAGTTAATTATTTGTTATCATGTCAAATATCAAATATTTCATATTAGCAATAGAAAAAAGTCGCGAAAACTTTTAGTGAGAGTTTGACACGCATCCCAAATTGTTTCTTTATTAGTATATTTTATTGATTAAATTTTAATTACAACAACTTTAACATTCAATAAAATATTGTATTTATTATAAAAAATCATTCTTTTTAGTTTGCGTGATCCTATTGTTGAAAGGTTTAAGATTTTCCATCAATATATTATATTTTAAATGAATTTATAGAATGTTATAAAAAACCGTAATTAATCATAAAATATCTATAACGAATATAACATGTAATATAAATTTTGAGCATAAGACTTAACATTGTATATATATAAATAAATAATTAAATATTTTTACTTTTGTCTTTTTTTTATTGAGTCAGTTCAATTTTGATAACGATTTAATGAAGCAAACTTTAATTTTCTATAAGATTTGGAATAAAAAAAACTTGTAGGTTCATATAAGGTAATATCATACTCCATAATATTAGATCAAATATATTTATAATTAATCAACAAATATTTCATGTTTTAATGAGTTAATTATTTTTTTAAATATCAAGTCAAATATCAAATGTTTTCATATTAGCAATAGAAAAAAGGCGGGAAACCTTTTAGTGAGAGTTTGACACGCATCTCGAATTGTTTATTCATTAGTATATTTTATTTATTAATTATTGATTATTGATTATTGATTATTGATTATTGATTGATGTTATGATATAATTAAAGTTGAACATTATAGAAACCAATCATTTGGTTGGACAAAATGACAATTTAAAAGGAAGGATTTTCATTACGTATAAATAGAATATCATTTTTTAAGCTTCAATGAATAATGGGAGTATCATATCATTAAAATGTATGGTATCCTGCATGTTATTCCTTTTAACTGCACTAATATTATTAACATCCAGTTCGTTATCACTCAAATCATTAAAATGTTTATTAACGTTTAACTCTTTAAATCCTTCATTTAATGTTCCAATGTCGGATTCATCAAAAACAACATGTATACTTTCTTCAACTATACTTGTACTCTTGTTCAGCACTCGATAAGCTTTACTATTTAGTGAGTATCCAAGAAATATACCTTCATCACTTCTAGCATCAAATTTACCTAAATTGTCTTTACTATTATTATGAATAAAACATTTGCAACGAAATGGTCTAAGGTATGCTATATTCGGTTTTCTTCCTTTGAATAACTCATAGGGAGTTTTCTTAAGTATGGGTCTTATAAGGCATCTATTTAAAACATAATTAGCTGTGTTAACAGCCTCGGCCCAATAGTGTTTAGCTATGATCTCCCAAAGTTCCATATCTTGATCAATCACAAACATTTTCATCAAAGTTTTCCAATGTGAGAAATTTGTACCGCAAAACAAAGGTGGCCTTGAGCACGAACGTCCTTGAGCAAACAACCCTTCTCCTATTAGATCCATCACAAGATATTACTCTTTTTATGTGACACTCAGCTCTGATACCAATTGAAAGTTAATAGGAGGTTGAATACTCTCTAGAGGGGGGGGGGGGGGGGGAGGGGGGAGGGGTGAATAGAGAGTTTAGGCTATTTAAAATTTTGTCTGGAAACTTGTCTCAAGAATTTGAGGAGTCTGTCAAAAATGTTTTCTGGAACAGTTTTGAGTCAATTCGTAAACAATAACATATGTGCAGAAAATAAACTTTAAAGTATAACACACGATATGTTAACGAGGTTTGGTTCTAACCAACCTACTCCCCGCCTATGGGTTCTCTTTCAACCCGTAGGATTTCAACGCCTTTTATTAATCCGACTTTAATATAAACAAGAAGATCTCACTATCTCCTCACTCCACGTTCTTCCCCTTGAAGAACCGTATTACAAGTCCCTTTAATAAAAGCAAATCCCAAATCTCACAATAGAGATTCACAAGTTGAACACTTTGAAAAGTATTCTTGGTTAGGCGTATTAAACTTAATCTAACTCTTTTTAAAACTCTTAAACCTATTACAAATGTAAGAGTTAGATGAACTAAGAATTACAACTCTACAAACACTTAGAAAATTTCTAAATTTCAAGTTAAGAGAGAAAGTTGTAAGAAGAGGTGCATAGAGATGTATCCTTAATTCTGAAATGAAGCCTCATATATATAGTGTTACGCCTCAACACATCTCGGAAAACAAGAAGGCTCCTTTCCGTTATTTTCTGTTGACCTGGTCATTCTGCGCCTGTCTTCAATACCTTGAGCTTAACTTCAAACTGACGTGTACTGACAGCTAAAATAATTTCGTCATTGTGTGCTGTAATTTGTCTTTAATATCCAATGCAATGCTGCCACGTTAGTACTCATACAAGATAATGAATACTAAGCACAAACCAGATTTATCATAGTTTAAATAATCATTCAAATTAGTTCCTAATTTTAGTATTAATTCAAATAGTCATTTTCTATTTTTAGTGTTAATTCAAATATCATCTTATTAATAGAAAACTCTTTGACAACTAATTTAAATTCAATTATAGCCGTGTACTAAAATTAGCAAAACAGGTGTACCTTGTACTATATTTAATCATCAAACATTATTAAGCATATATTTAAATTCAAATTTAAATATAAAACATTTGAATGTTTAATAACAAAACGTTTAATGAAATATTCAAACTTAATTTCAAATAATATCAAAGTTAATTTTAATGAACCTTGACCTATTAAAATATTTCAAATATAATTACGAAATTAACCTGATTATAAATGTAATTATCTTCAAGACTTTAAAACGTATTTCAAGACTTATAAAATCAACTTTAAGATAAACTTAAGTTCTTTAAGCATATTCCAACATCTTCGAACTTAAATATATATCACTTATCAAATGTATATCAAATATGATTTTAGACTTACTTAAACAACTAAATGTAATTACTTAATTTATTTGTTTAATCAGTATGTGTTTTGAATTATCATCATTTAAGAGAATTGAGTCTTCAAATTCCCCTTATCATTATTTAAGAGAGTTGAGTCTTCATATATATATATATATATATATATATATATATATATATATATATATATATATATATATATATATATATATATATATATATATATATATATATATATATATATATATATATATATATATATATATATATATATATATATATATATATATATATATATATATATAATTTTAAATAATTTTGCAAGTCTATATTATAATTATGAAATTTAACGATCAATGGATTTTTTAAATCAAAAAATAATTACTGACGTTTTCTTAAATTATTTATCGAATATATAATTATATTAAATTCTAAGCTAACTAAATAGAATTACAATAATAATTTATAAAAATATATTACCTAATTTAGCTCCAATTTTAAACAAAAAATATCATATTTTAAATTAGGTAAATATTGTTATGTAATCAAATACTATCATCCACTAAAATAATTTCATTTGTTAAGATACTTGAAAGATGACATTTTTTATTTTCATGCTTTTTCATCAGTATGTACTAGATAAATTGCCGTGTAAAACACGGATGCTCTAAATATTTACTGATATGATAATATTGATATGATTTTCTAATATTAATTTACTTATAACATCAAATGAATCATTAAATTTAGGTATTAATAATATAATTATTTAAGCGAATAAATAATTTTTAATTATATTAAAACATATATGTCAAAAAATAAACCAAAAAATTAACATTAATCAATAAAATTTATCAAATTGATTTTCGTTAATCTATATTGATAAAATCATAAAACCCAAGTAAGTCAAGAAAAATTTGTTAATAGTTTTTATTAAATTTTGATTACAACAACTTTAACATTCAATAAAATATTGTATTTATTATACAAAAATCATTGTTTTTAGTTTCTGTGATCCAATTGTTGAAAGGTTTAAGATTTTCCATCAATATATTATATTTTAATTGAATTTATATAATGTTATAAAAAATCGTAATTAATCATAAAATATGTAAAATGAATATTACATGTAATATAAATTTTGAGCATAAGACTTTAGATTGTATATATAAAAATAAAAAATTAAATAATTTTATTTTTGTCTTTTTTTTTATTGAGTATGTTCAGTTTTGATAACGATTTAATGAAGCAAACTTTATTTTTCTTTTAGATTTGGAATAAAAAAACTTCTAGGTTCATATAAGGAAATATCATACTCTTTAATATCAGATCACATATATTTATAATTAATCAACAAATATTTAATGTTTTAATGATTTAATTATTTCTTATCATGTTAATTATCAAATATTTCTATATTAGCAATAGAAAAAAGGCACGAAAACTTTTAGTGAGAGTTTGACACGCATCCCGAATTGTTTCTTCATTAGTATATTTTATTGATTATATTTTAATTACAACAACTTTAACATTCAATAAAATATTGTATGTATTATACAAAAATCATTCTTTTTAGTTTCCGTGATCCTATTGTTGAAAGGTTTAAGATTTTGCATCAATATATTATATTTTAATTGAATTTATAGAATGTTATAAAAAATCTTAATTAATAATAAAATTTGTAAAACGAATATAACATGTAATATAAATTTTGAGCATAAGACTTAAGATTGTATATATAAAAATAAAAAATTAAATAATTTTATTTTTGTCTTTTTTTTATTGAGTCAGTTCAATTTTGATAACGATTTAATGAAGCAAACTTTTTTTCTTTAAGATGTGGAATAAAAAAACTTATAGGTTCATATAAGGTAATATCATACTCCATAATATTAGATCACATATATTTATAAGTAATCAACAAATATTTCATGTTTTAATGAGTTAATAATTTCTTTATATATCAAGTCAAATATCAAGTGTTTTCATATTAGCAATAGAAAAAAGGCGGGAAAACATTTAGTCAGAGTTTGACCCGCATCCCAAATTGTTTCTTCATTAGTATATTTTATTTATTAATTATTTATTATTGATTGATTGATTATTGATTGATGTTATGATATAATTAAAGTTGAACATTATAGAAACCAATCATTTGCTTGGACAAAATGACAATTTAAAAGAAAGGATTTTCATTACGTATAAAATAGAATATCATTTTTAAGCTTCAATTGAAATATTACGAGAGTATCATATCAATGAATAATGGGAGTATCATATCATTATAAAATAGAAGCAGATCAAAGTAAACAAAATCATCAACATTAATGTAAGAACATTCACATATCTTTTATAAAATATATATATTATGCCACGAGAATAATATACCAAATAAATAAAAACCAAATCAAGTGTATAAATACATAATAAAATTGTTTAACAGTTGTGATTAAACTATAAATACTACACCAATTCTGAGGTCACAATTCAAATTCATTCAATATAATTATATATCACAAAAAAATGGAGAAAAGAATCAAATTCATATTTTTGTTGGTCATTTTTACTTATTTTGAAATCGCAATAGATGGTCAAAGCGAAAGCTTAATCAGCAAGACTTGCAGTCACACATCTAATAATGCTCTATGTGCTTCAACATT
>NC_080047.1:22406567-22414067 GCF_026212465.1 Amaranthus tricolor
AGACCATGTGCCATCCTTCACTTTTCTAAACGTTTCCGACGAGGCTTTAGCTCTACTGATGTCATGTACCGATTGGAGAATTCTTTTCCACAAGGTGTTACCTGATTCAGAGAAACGCCACCACCATTTGAAGAGTAGGATTAGATTTTTGTGCATGATGTTACCAACCCAAATGCCTCCCATTTCTCTTGGAAGTTCAATATCTGACCATTTAACCATAGGGCAGCCCATATTTTCTCCCGTAGATCCGCCCCAAAAGAATCTTCTTTGTAGTTTCACAATTTTCGAAGCAATGGCTTTCGGCATTTTGAACATACTCATGTAATAAACCGGTAGGCTGTTGAGAACACTTTTCATGAGCGTTAGTCTCCCGGCTCTAGATAAGACTCTTACCTTCCACGACGCTAGTCTATTTTCAATATTCTTCACCACAGGTTTGCATGCTGAACATGTATTCATATGAGCACCAAGGGGAAAACCCAGATATGTGAAGGAGGGTAGAATGGAGGCAAACGACACTACTAGCAATCTCCTTTGCCCAAACAAGATCCGCCGAATTCCAAGAAATAAAACAAGATTTTCTGTAGTTAAGACTCAATCCAGACATCAAAGAAAAAAAAACATCCAGGACTCTGAAGTAATTTGTAACACATGTAGGGCTTTTAGGAACAAAGATAAGTGTATCATCTGCGAATTGAAGGTGTTTCAGACTTACCTTTGCCTTTCCTGTTTTTACATCCTCGATCAGATTCATGTCATGCGCCTTTTTCAGGATGCTAACCAGGGCTTCGCTGACAAGGATAAACAGGTATGGTGAGAGGGGGTCTCCTTGCCTAAGTCCCTTTTCCATTTTGAGCGGTGGCAGAGGTGAACCATTCAGAAGAATAGACATCGAAGCAGTGCATACACAGTTCATAATCCACCGAATCCATTTGCGCCCAAACCCTAGCTTTTCCATAACAAGTTCTATAGAAGACCAGTTCACTGAATCATAGGCTTTTTAAAAGTCTAGTTTAATCAAAGTACCAGGAATTTTCTTCTTCTTTAGCCATCATAAGGATTCATTTGCAATCAGTACACCATTAAGAATCTGTCTGTTCATAACAAAGGCGCTTTGGGATTCATCTATGAGGGGGGCAATCACTTCCTTGAGGCGGGAGGAGAGGATTTTGGCGATAATTTTATAAATAGCACCTACCATACTGATTGGTCTGTAGTCGTCTATAACACCCCGATATTTTCCCGATATTTTTTTTCGCCGATATATTTAATAATTTACTAGTATATTATTTATATATATATATATTTTATTTATTATTGGGCTTGGTCATGAGATCTGCAATCCTTTTTGGCAATTAGAATTATTTGGGCCCAAACTTTTCCTTAACCCATCTTTTATTTTCAAAAAAAAAGAAAGAAAATAGGAGAGACTCTTGGTGGAGCTTGTAACTCCCTTAGGGTAATGAAGGATCAAGGCATTAATCCCATATAATTAACCCTTCTTAATTCCTTAATCATTTTCATTTTGACATCCTTTCATTTCTAAAGTTTCCAAGGACAAAAAAAACATATCCTTTCAAAATTCCTCCTAATCCACATTCCTAACTCCATTACACTTCATCATTTGGAGTTTTCCTTTACAATTGTAAGTGTAATTCTTAATCTATGTTGATTCTTAAGTTTTAATTTAAAATTCTATGATTATTATATGTTTTATCTTATAATTCATGTTTAATTTAAGAATTTAAAATTTCATGTATGATTTTGGGATGTATTTTTCTATCTAAATTGATGAAGAATGTTTCTTTTTAGAGTTTTTAGATATGCATATATGTGAAGAATAGGATTGGATTGTGTGATGGGTGATTTTGAAATTTATATATAAATATGAATGTTCATGTAAAAAAAAATGTGTGTGGTTAAAGAAATTATTGTTGAACAATGAATTTAATCTCAAAGATGGTTCATAAGAATTATATAAATTTGGTCATTGATATTTAATAGGCAATGTACCATTTGGAATTCATTTGTTGATGAAATTTTGGTGAATCCCGTAGGGTTAGAAAAATGATAAAAAAAATCTGTTTTTGGAACACTTTTTGGCTTGAAAATAGGTTAAAAATACTTAGAGTACATTATGAATTATGAAAATTGGTACCCGGGAGTTTTGACGCCTTCCGGACGCAAGGATTAAGTCAGAATTTCAGTTTGACAGTGTTAACATACTGTTCTGGACAGAATACTAAATCTAAATTTTATTGGATGTTATGTTGTGATGAAGTATGTTGTGTGATCATGAATAGTTTGCAAGTGTGGCTTGATGTTAGATGTGTGTGTGTGTGTGTGCCTTGATTGTGGTTTGAGAAAGTGTGAATATATGCTTATTCCCGTATGTACGATTGAATCGTGTAGGAATTCGATTCGTGACGGGAAGTTGATAGGTTCATTTAAGATTTGCTTTTGCTTTCTTAAGGTACGTACACGCAGTAAAACTTTGTATATCGTGGATTGGTTGTTATAAAGGAATAATAATAATAATAATAATAATAATAATAATAATAATAATAATATTAATAATAATAATAATAATAATAATAATAATAATAATAATAATAATAATAATAATAATAATAATAATAATAATAATAATAATAATAAAGTGTGAAGGTGATGTTATGCTTTCTTATTCAAGAGATATGATTTCAATAACTTGATGAGTAGAGGTAGTATGACCTCACTAACTTTAAAGTAGACGTCGTATGACGTCGATTGGTGGAAAAATTTTACTCGCGGTTTGTGGGGGCATTAAGAGCCACCGCGAGAGTATGCATACTTAACCATAGGCACCGAAGTAAGGCGTGTTGCCTATGGTAGAGACTTGCTTAGGGGTTAGCTCCCCCTAATGTATTGTCTTACTCCGGAAGTTTGGGGTTTGGTTCGGCAGTATGGCCGGAAAAGTACAGCAGTATGGCTGACTAACTAAATGAATCATTTGGAATTTATTAAAAAGTAAATATTGAACTGTAGCCGACGTATAGTAAGTTGCCATTGTGCTTTATGCTATAATGTTAATGTTATAAGAGATGTTTTTGCTGACGTGTACCTTTGATCTTAACGATCCTGCGATGATGTTGTTTTTCCTTTCGGGGTTAATAACTAGCAGTGAGTTAAGTTGCAGGCTGGGGAGTGAGGATTACATCTGAAGAATAAAAGAGATTGAGTACAAAAGGATTTTAATTTCGAACTTTATTAGCTTTTTAGAAATGGATTTAATCAAGAGGCGACTTCGCTCTCGAGATGTACTCCTTGGACTTTTGGTTTCATATCTTTTATCCGCTGCTAAGACTACGATATCACTAATTAATCTACAATAACTCTAGTAGAACTCGATCCGCAAGTTTTAACTTTAAAAATTTCGTTTTCTCGTGCCTTTATGACATCTTGGTTAAACTCAGGTCCTGCTTGGTTTTCTTTTAAAATATAAAAATCTCTCTTTTAACGATCCGAGTTTTTCCGGGATGTTACATCGTCGATGTATATGGGGTTATCAACCTTGGGGATCAGGGAGACCCAAGTGATGTTCAGATGCCTGACTGATCGACCTTCAATGAAAAACTCCATGACAGACTCATAAATTTCATCCTTAATAATATCCCACATCTCTCTGATGAATTTGAAGTTGAAGCCATCGAACCCCGGAGCCTTGTCAATCCCACATGCCCATACTGCCATTTTAACTTCCTCACAGTTGATTTTCTGAGGCCAGATCAAGGTGTCACTCTCCTCCGTTGCCAGCTCCGTCACAAGTGCACCCCCCTTCGCAGAGACTTGCATCATATCTTCTGATCTAGGGTACAGGTCAGCCTTCCCCCCCCCCTTCTGTTTCTAGTAAAGTAGCTTGAGCAGCTGTGATTTTCGGATGATTGTCCAGATCGAAATCAAAAACTGGTTTCTGTTCTTAAGCAAATCTCTGTACAAAGTAGCTTCTGATCTCCGATTTGAGGTTTGCGACCCCCTGTACATTTCTTCCATTGATTTTTATCTGGATAATCTCATTCTTCCTTCTTTTGAAAATAGTGGAGGCATGGAAGAATTTTGTGTTGTGGTCTTTTATATTGAAGCCATATGATCTAGCCCTTTGTCTCCATACTCTTTCTCTTCTGATGAGCCATTGGTGAAGAACGCTATTTGCTGATTTTAGCCTGGCAATCTACATATTATTCAGGATCCTGTCATCACTTTTATTCACAAGTTCATGTATAACCGCCTCCAGCTCTGCGATTTTATTATCCATGGGATCAAATTTTTCTGTTCGCCAGGTTTTCAGGGGGGCCTTAAGGATCTTCAGTTTGTTGTGTAGGGGAATCTTCGGTATGTTTCTCCATTCTCTGATAAGGAAGCTTTTAAACTGCGGATTAAGGAAGCAGGCATCATAGCATCTAAAGGGTTTGGGGCCCTAGTTGTTGGACACTTCCAGTGTAAGGAGTAGCGGATTATGATCAGAGACGCTTCTATTCAGACCCACCATATTCAGATTCGGGAATTTCATCAACCAGGACTGACAGCATAGGCCCCTATCAAGTTTGCTCTTTGAGTCATTTCTCCTCCAGGTGAATTTCACGCCGTGTAGGTGTATGTCAATTAATCTCAAGGCTACAACCCATTCGGAAAATTCAGATCAAGGCTACAACCCATATTCAGATCAAGGTCAGCCTTCTGTTTCTAGGAAAGTAGCTTGAGCAGCTGTGATTTTCGGATGATTGTCCAGATCTAAATCAAAAACTGGTTTCTGTTCTTAAGCAAATCTCTGTACAAAGTAGCTTCTGATCTCCGATTTGAGGTTTGCGACCCCCTGTACATTTCTTCCATTGATTTTTATCTGGATAATCTCATTCTTCCTTCTTTTGAAAATAGTGGAGGCATGGAAGAATTTTGTGTTGTGGTCTTTTATATTGAAGCCATATGATCTAGCCCTTTGTCTCCATACTCTTTCTCTTCTGATGAGCCATTGGTGAAGAACGCTATTTGCTGCTTTTAGCCTGGCAATCTACATATTATTCAGGATCCTGTCATCACTTTTGTTCTCAAGTTCATGTATAACCGCCTCCAGCTCTGAGATTTCATTATCCATGGGATCAAATTTTTCTGTTCGCCGTGTTTTCAGGGGGGCCTTAAGGATCTTCAGTTTGTTGTGTAGGGGAATCTTCGGTATGTTTCTCCATTCTCTGATAAGGAAGCTTTTAAACTGCGGATTAAGGAAGCAGGCATCATTGCATCTAAAGGGTTTGGGGCCCCAGTTGTTGGACACTTCCAGTGTAAGGAGTAGCGGATTATGATAAGAGACGCTTCTATTAAGACCCACCATATTCAGATTCGGGAATTTCATCAACCAGGACTGACAGCATAGGCCCCTATCAAGTTTGCTCTTTGAGTCATTTCTCCTCCAGGTGAATTTCACGCCGTGTAGGTGTATGTCAATTAATCTCAAGGCTACAACCCATTCGGAAAATTCAGATCAAGGCTACAACCCATATTCAGATCAAGGTCAGCCTTCTGTTTCTAGGAAAGTAGCTTGAGCAGCTGTGATTTTCAGATGATTGTCCAGATCTAAATCAAAAACTGGTTTCTGTTCTTAAGCAAATCTCTGTACAAAGTAGCTTCTGATCTCCGATTTGAGGTTTGCGACCCCCTGTACATTTCTTCCATTGATTTTTATCTGGATAATCTCATTCTTCCTTCTTTTGAAAATAGTGGAGGCATGGAAGAATTTTGTGTTGTGGTCTTTTATATTGAAGCCATATGATCTAGCACTTTGTCTCCATACTTTTTCTCTTCTGATGAGCCATTGGTGAAGAACGCTATTTGCTGCTTTTAGCCTGGCAATCTACATATTATTCAGGATCCTGTCATCACTTTTATTCTCAAGTTCATGTATAACCGCCTCCAGCTCTGAGATTTCATTATCCATGGGATCAAATTTTTCTGTTCGCCGTGTTTTCAGGGGGGCCTTAAGGATCTTCAGTTTGTTGTGTAGGGGAATCTTCGGTATGTTTCTCCATTCTCTGATAAGGAAGCTTTTAAACTGCGGATTAAGGAAGCAGGCATCATAGCATCTAAAGGGTTTGGGGCCCCAGTTGTTGGACACTTCCAGTGTAAGGAGTAGCGGATTATGATAAGAGACGCTTCTATTAAGACCCACCATATTCAGATTCGGGAATTTCAACAACCAGGACTGACAGCATAGGCCCCTATCAAGTTTGCTCTTTGAGTCATTTCTCCTCCAGGTGAATTTCACGCCGTGTAGGTGTATGTCAATTAATCTCAAGGCTACAACCCATTCGGAAAATTCAGATCAAGGCTACAACCCATATTCAGATCAAGGTCAGCCTTCTGTTTCTAGGAAAGTAGCTTGAGCAGCTGTGATTTTCGGATGATTGTCCAGATCTAAATCAAAAACTGGTTTCTGTTCTTAAGCAAATCTCTGTACAAAGTAGCTTCTGATCTCCGATTTGAGGTTTGCGACCCCCTGTACATTTCTTCCATTGATTTTTATCTGGATAATCTCATTCTTCCTTCTTTTGAAAATAGTGGAGGCATGGAAGAATTTTGTGTTGTGGTCTTTTATATTGAAGCCATATGATCTAGCCCTTTGTCTCCATACTCTTTCTCTTCTGATGAGCCATTGGTGAAGAACGCTATTTGCTGCTTTTAGTCTGGCAATCTACATATTATTTAGGATCCTGTCATCACTTTTATTCTCAAGTTCATGTATAACCGCCTCCAACTCTGAGATTTTATTATCCATGGGATCAAATTTTTCTGTTCGCCATGTTTTCAGGGGGGCCTTAAGGATCTTCAGTTTGTTGTGTAGGGGAATCTTCGGTATGTTTCTCCATTCTCTGATAAGGAAGCTTTTAAACTGCGGATTAAGGAAGCAGGCATCATAGCATCTAAAGGGTTTGGGGCCCCAATTGTTGGACACTTCCAATGTAAGGAGTAGCGGATTATGATAAGAGACGCTTCTATTCAGACCCACCATATTCAGATTCGGGAATTTCATCAACCAGGACTGACAGCATAGGCCCCTATCAAGTTTGCTCTTTGAGTCATTTCTCCTCCAGGTGAATTTCACGCCGTGTAGGGGTATGTCAATTAATCTCAAGGCTACAACCCATTCGAAAAATTCTCTCATGCTGCGTTCGCATCTGAAGGTTCCGCTTCTTTCCCCAGCATGCAGTGTGACATTGAAGTCTCTCAGTAAGAGGATAGGCTTATTGATATTAGCTACCAAATGTTTAATCTCTTCAAACAGACCATATCTCCCTTCTCTATCGTTATGCCCATAAATAACACCCACACAACATTCAAAGTTATAGTTGTCGATACAGCCTTCTAGCAGGATCCATCGATTTCCGGTGTGTTTATTTGAGACTGTGAAAGTTTTTGTATCCCACACTACAATCACTCAGCCACTATATGTATCAGAAGCGTAAACTTCAC